>NW_013666796.1:53368-62291 GCF_000517525.1 Limulus polyphemus
TAAACCAGTTTTATTTAAGAAAGGACTTATGTCGCTAAAGTTTCGTCGGAACGAATTTACGGAAAATTAACTAACGAACGGAGACGTAACAATACCATTACGTGAAGTAAAATAAAATTGCTGTAAAACGCAGTTTTAGTTGAAACAGTTTGTTCTATTTACTGTCATTTCTTCCCACATAACTGTGACTTAGCTTTCCAGTTAGCGCTATTGTACAAATATTATTATTATTATATTCATTAGGCCTAATCGTCGCATAACGTACATACAGAATTATAACGCCCCCAAGAGCAAGCACATTCAGTGACATAATTCGAACCCGTGACCAGCAGTTTGCGAGTCTAGCGCCCTGACCATCATGCCATATCAGGCAGTGAATGAAATATAAACATAAAAACAAATAGATAGATGAGCTAGTCAAAATTAAAAGCAAACCTAAATAAAACAATTTATATGAATAAAACCTAAATAAAACGATTTATATATATATATGAATAAAACCTAAATAAAATAATTTATATAAATAAAACCTAAATAAAACAATTTATATGAATAAAACCTAAATAAAACAATTTATATAAATATATGAATAAAACCTAAATAAAATAATTTATATAAATAAAACCTAAATAAAACGATTTATATATATATATATGAATAAAACCTAAATAAAATAATTTATATAAATAAAACCTAAATAAAACAATTTATATAAATAAAACCTAAATAAAACAATTTATATAAATAAAACCTAAATAAAACAATTTATATATATATATATATCTTTTTTTTTGTAGTCCCATGAAGTAATTTTTGTTTCTTTTTTTTACGAATAATCATGTTTTGATAGAAACATCGTTTTTTAAATGTAAAATAAAAGTCGAGGGTACTAAACCGATTAGGCTAAGAATCTAATAAATCTCAGCACTCAACCGAATTAAGCTAATAATATAATAATTACGAGTAATAAACCAATTAGGTCCGGCATGGCCAGGTGGTTAGGGCGCTCGACTCGCAATCTGCGGGTTGCGAGTTCGAATCCCCGTCCCACCAAACATGCTCGCCCTTTCAGTCGTGGGGACGTTATAATGTGACGGTCAATCCCACTATTCGTTGGTAAAAGAGTAGCCCAAGAGTTGTGGTGGTGGTGATGACTAGCTGCCTTCCCTCTAGTCTTACACTGCTAAATTAGGGACGGCTAGCACAAATAGCCCTCGTGTAGCTTTGCGCGAAATTAAAAAACAAACAAACAATAAACCGATTAGGCTAACAATCTAATACATCTTTGTACTAAACCGATTAGGTTAGTAATATAATGTTTCTCAGTAGTAAGCTGATTAGGTTAACAATCGAATAATTCAACTTAGCCTAATCTTGTATAATAAATATAGTACTTCTTAAAGATAATCACCAACATAATTGGGGTGAGTTTGACAAGTTTTGTAATAATAAATTACTACGTACCATTCAGCCTCTCTGCATTAAGATAGTCCACTAAAAAGGAAAGAAACGTTTAAGATGATTTTAAAATACAGTTCAAAAAATAAAAAAGAAAGAAAGAATTAATTCTGAGAAACCAATATAGGATAACATTATAAACACAGGAAATAAAATAAACTAATGGCTTCAAGAGGCTCGAAAAAGCTTTAATTCGTTGCTATAAAACATTAAACAACTGTTTGCAATACATTATTATAAGTGTATTATATGCATAAGCACATTTATTGTTTCTTATCTTCTTTAGTTAATAAGGTGAACAAGATGTTTTCAGATTTTTCAAACATATATTTTTCTATCCATTTGTGTATCTTTAACAATAGAATATTGGTCAGGAAATGTGGCTAAGTTATTTTTTCTTTAGTTATATATTGTCCTGTGCTATTCCCTATGGTATCACGTGCGTCTTTTTTTTTTTTTTTTGTAGCAAAGATCAGTGTAATGTAGGATACACTATCAAATGGTAGGTATCGATCTTTTCGACTGGCGGGTCGGTGATACCTGAAGGTTATACATTTCTCTTATTATTCTATTTTAATGACCATCAGTGACTTGGGTATCACGTGCATTCTGAGAAGGGTGATTATAGAATTTTGTATGTGAAGCAGTGCCCTTTTAGATATAGATAGACCTACCGCTAAATATCTCGAATAAAGGTGATATTTTACATTCAGTGCACTCGTGGCTTTGATTGTGTTTGTTTGTTTGTTCGGCAATACATTTCCTGACCGAAACTAATTATTTGCGATAACTACCTAAAAGGTGCACACAAAAATACTGTTGCGTCAGCGAGGTCACGTGACTAGTTTCACGCCACTCGTTCTCTCGAACCTTCGTGAATGCCCTAGCATTTACTAGATATATGTTAGTCTGGTATATATATAAGACGCTCACAACGTGACGGGAACAGTGTAGAGTTTGTGTGTAGGTAGTGAGTAATTGAACTGCAGTCAGAAAGTATTGTTGTTAAAATACGTTCGTTGTTAAAACGTTTGTTATAGAGCGACTGTTGAAAATAAGTGTATCGGTAAAGTTATATTCAGAAAGAATAAACCAGTTTTGTTAAGTAAGGACTTGTGTCGCTAGAGTTTCGTCGGAACGAAGTTACGGAAAATTAATTAACAAACGGAGACGTAACAATACCACCAGATGCGTTCTACCAGATCTCAGTTAAAGCTAGATCTTACGCTACCGTTACAAGTATAAACGTTTAAAATGTGCTGTTCACACAGTTGAAAAGGCCTCATTTTCTTTTGCTTATAATTTCAGATGATTAGAAAAAAAACCCCAAAAACACGGTCTAAAGTGCATTGCTATACTTTTCAAACATATCTGTCTACAATAATGATATGAATTTGTTTAATTTTCAGGTGAAAGTTTCACAACTCTTTATAACGCTGAATTTAAACACATTTTATGCTTTTTATATCAGTAATAAATTCGTTCCGTGGCTCTAAGTTGTATGACCTCATCTTTTGTTGTTGTGATTGATAGGGAAAAATTGAGGTCGAGGTCACCATCAAGCAAAAAACGAGGCCAGTGATTATTTTCTTGTTCAGATAACCTCATATATTTTCAAAATAATTTGACCATTTTCTTTCACTGTTATATTATATTATTCTGTTTCTTAACTATAAAATGTTACTTCTACGTTCACACAAACCTCTATATAGAATCAAAAGTAAAAAAAAAGTAACTTAATGAGTTTCTTGCGTTTATAAAGTACAATACAGAGGTGGAGTGCAATAAGTTGAAAAGATTTGGAGACTCGCGACTTCGTTGCAGTCCATGTCGTTACGTCTGGTCATGCTTTATCTGACGGCAGTATCGGTGTGTATTTTAATTGCATAAAGATAAGTAGGCGCTGCGTCCGGCGATTTAACCAAATATATGTCTTTGTATACAATAGCATTAATACCGGTTTCATTCGCCAGGTTTTTGAGGAATAACCAAATATATGTCTTTGTATACAATAGCATTAATACCGGTTTCATTCGCCAGGTTTTTGAGGAATAACCAAATATATGTCTTTGTATACAATAGCGTTAATACCGGTTTCAGTCGCCAGGTTTTTGAGGAATAACCAAATATATGACTTTGTATACAATAGCATTAATACCGGTTTCATTCGCCAGGTTTTTGAGGAATAACCAAATATATGTCTTTGTATACAATAGCGTTAATACCGGTTTCATTCGCCAGGTTTTTGAGGAATAACCAAATATACGTCTTTGTATACAATAGCATTAATACCGGCTTCATTCGCCAGGTTTTTGAGGAATGAAATGGTGAAGCGGAATGTCGTGGAAGTAATTTGTGTATATGTGACTTGTGTCGCTTTTCCAGATGGAGATCCTTCTTGATTATGTTGAGTATTGTTGCCTGAGATACATGAACGGCTTTTGCCCTTGACCTCCGTGTTAGTAGATTCTCAACTCTTACAGTTTGCTTGCCATGGCTGGAGTACGACTTGTTGCAAATCTCTTTCTGTGTTGTCCTAGTTTCAACGCCATTAAGAACAAGGAATAACCCCATCTTGGGAATTCTAAAACCCCCAATCTGAACACATCTTTATGATTTTAGTGAATGAATATTTTATTTAGGGAAGGATTGTTTCGTACTCTCTCTAAAAGGATCAGTTTTTAGTGGATTCACAATACCCACAAAATCCCAAACAATATCAAAATGTAATTTTGAAACATGCCGTTCCACTGTGATTTTATATCAGCTGTGGTTCTCATGTGGCTTTGTTATGTTGAAACGATTTTAGATATTCAAGTCTCATACTCAGTATGAGTTACGTAATTCTTGAGTTACGTAAGTTACGTAGTTAGTTACGTAATTCTTGAGTTACATTTACTCACTTCTTAAGTCACAAGTAAAGAAAACATTTACTTAAGTTATAAAACATTTTTACTTAAGATTTGTCAACCACAACAGAAAAGTAAATGCAAACATAAAGAAACACTCCACAACGTTCACATAAATGTCGATGTTTTGACTGAGTTATTAGTTTACCTACGATGAAATAAAAAGTCCTTTCAGTCAAACATGTCATCCGAACATGAATACGAAGGTCGTGGTTAACCCTAACCAACGTAGGGGAAAAACGGTGTTATAATTTCGATATCGTTAAAATAAGTATTCTATGTGACAATAAAATTATTAAATTTCTCTTACAAAGAAGAAACAATTTTTATCGTACTAGTTATTCATATTATTAGTTTTTTGCTTACACCCATAAAAGATTGTAGTTGCTGCTCCCAGAGTGATAAAAAGTAGGGCTAAAGTCACACAGATGCACGTTGTTGGATTACAGCACTCTTTCTTCGCAAACTTTATACCCTGGGTTTCACTTGTTTCACTAACGATGCTGTCTTGACGTTGAAATCCGTTGTTGTAAGCTGTCGTTATGGAAAAGTCGTGTTGAGCACACTGAGTTGACTGAAAAAATACAACAAACGTAAAAAAAGATGACACTAGAGGACTGTTTTATTTTATTAATTGACTGAAAAAATACAACAAACGTTTTTCTTTTTTTACGTTTGTTGTATTTTTTCAGCAAATTAATAAAATAAAACAGACGTCTAGTGTCATCTTTTTTTTGATGACACTAGACGTCTGTTTTATTTTATTAATTTGCTTCTTATTTTTCAGCGCAAAGCTTTACAATGAGATATCTGCGATCTGTCACCCCGCGGAGAATTGAATCCCAGATTTTTGTGTTTATAAGTCCGTAAACGTACCCCTAACTCACCTGGGGACAGGCTGCTTTAGTTTGTTTTTGTTGTTAAGCGCAAAGCGACACAATGAGCTATTTGTGCTGTTCCCACCACTAGTATCGAAACCGAATTTTTAGCATTATAAACTTTCAGGAGGTGGTTGTTTTAGATACATTAACAACTCATTTGTGTTTCACTTTTCAACTTTTAACAAGAGGGAATCCTCAATAGCCACGGTACTTGAAATTATTTTAGGCAGGAGTAGAGTAAATTAATCTATGAGACCTTTTTTTCCTTTTAGTCAGCTCAATTTTTGTGCGTCAGCAATACCAAGGGTGGGCCGCGGTATACCCGATTCGATTTTGTCACTCATCAGGATCTCTACCAGCCTATCCTGAAATTGAAATTCTTTCAGGCAGGATTAGAGTATTGTTACGTCTCCGGTTGTTAATTAATTTTCCGTAACTTCGTTCCGACGAAACTTAAGCGACACAAGTCTTTACTTAATAAAACTGGTTTATTCTTTCCGAATATAACTTTACCGATACACTCAACTTAAACAATCGCGCTAAAACAAACGCTATATCAACGAACGTCAATAATACTTCTGACCGCAGATCAATTACACACTGTCCATACACACATTACATTCTCCTCTTTTATATACCAGCCTACCCTCTATCCAGTAAATACTAGAGCATTCGCCAAAGTACAGGATAGTTCTAGAACGTGGCGTCACAGTAGTCATGTGACTCGATGACGCAACAGTATGTTATTCTATGAGACCATGGACGTGATCAAGTATGTCAATCGAAAAGATTTGACCTCCTGAGTCCGAAAATGTAATTAGATCTCAAATCGGTCAAGAGATGACAGAACTATGAGCTAAATGTTTGTACTTGAAAAACCCAGAACCATTCTATGAGCCGCTATGCCGCGGCTGAAAATTTTCAACGTACAAAACGCTCAAACGTAATGATTGTACATAATTGCATGATATGCTAAGAAGATTTTGAAATATTTTAACAAGAATTATCAAGTGAAGATAATAAATTGACCAAAACCAACTCGTACCTAAGAAGACAATACTTCTTCATCGCGAAATCGAGGTTAAAAAGTCATCTAAATATACGTATAATATAATGACTCTACTAACAGAAATTAATTAAGCTTGTCCCCTGATGGTACAGCGGTAAATTTACGGACTTACAACGCTAAAGTCCGGGGTTAGATTCCCCATGGTGGACACAACAAATAGACCACTGTGACTTTGCTCTAAAACAACCAAACAAATAATTAGGCTCGTGTATGATAATGTTTAAGCTGCCATTTGTTTATTTTTTTATGGTGACGATTTTTTAGCATTCACTTTACAAACATATTTCTCCGGAAACTACTTTTGTATTCTACTATCATTAATACAAAATGTGTGTATAAAAACAACTTTTTTCACACATAGTTGCTAACAGCTTGCGTAATAACAATAATATCGTTCTTTATTTTATTTAAAAGATCGTTTACAATACTAAAGAGACCAATATTTGTGGATGAATACAAGATGTCTCCCCCACACAATTCCAATATGACCAATTTTGACATCAGAAAAATCGAAGACTGTCTATATCACTGCTTGTGATCTGCAAGAAGATATCTTTGTATCAAATCCCATGTACGTTGGTTGATTGACATACACATGAATAGTTCACGAAAATCCCAAACTGTGCTTTCCTCGCTGAAAAACTGAGCAAAAGACAAACATTCTAAAATTGTCTATATATCTGTTTGGGACGTACAAAGAGTATCTGTGTACTAAATCCCACGTAAATTTGTCAAAATATGGCCAAGAAAAGGACCAAAGCTCGTAAAATTATGCCTTTTTTACCTTTTGACCCCTTAAACTAACTGAAAATGTGTAAATCTCGTATTTTTGATTGTCATTGTGTGTTGCCTGTAAACATGTATATTTGTACAAAATCCCATGTAAATTGCCCGAAATCGGCGAGGTAAGTGTCTAAAAACCCTAAAATTTCCAAAATTTTTGTTTGTCAATGTGTGTTATCTATAGAAAAGTATCTTTGTACCAAATTCCATGTAAATTGGTTAAAATATGGCCGAGTAAATGACCAAAACCCCCAAAATTATGCTTTTTCGTGAGCTCTGCCCCCCTAAAAAGGCTCAGAATGAGCAAATCCATTTTTTTTTTGTATGTCAATATGTTTACTTCGCGAAAACGTATATTTGTACCAATTTTCATCTTGACTATTGTAAATATGACCGCACAGGAGCCAAAAATATACATTTTAGGGTTGTTTGATCTTTGAACACATAAAATCCTTAAAAAGGTCTAAATGTAAACATTAAAAAGTTCTCTGGACTTATTGGACCAAGGTTTAACCCTACAAAGTTTCAAGTTAATCCACAGTGAAATGAAGGAATGGCGGTCGATTGAGAAGTGTTTGGAAGAAGAAGAAAGAAAGGAAGAAGAAGAAAAAAATAGAAAAACAGTATGTCTCTCTGAGGAGACATAAAAATGTTTTTCAGAAGAGATTGAAATTTTGATATCATCTATTCGTTTGCAATAATTCGTTATTCAACATAAATAGTTTCCGAAAAAAATGGATCCAATGTTTTTAAGTTGGAGCTTGTTGGAAAACTAACTTCATTTTTATTTTTAGCTAATACTAGTTTTAATTTTGGGAAACTTATGTATATGATAAAAAATCATATCGTGGCTTAAGTAACAGTTTATTGGTTAAGTTCTTTAAACAGATATTTTGCTATCACCAAGGCTAACATGCATTCGAAAGATTGGTTTGTTGTGAATTTCTATTGAATTGAAAGACTAGAGGGAAGGCAGCTACTCATCATCACCCACCGCCAACTTTTGAGTTATTCTTTTACCAACGAATAATGGTAGTGACCGTCATATTATAACGCCCCTATGGCTAATAGGGTGGGACGAGGATTTGAATATCCTTTGTGTTAATAAGATAGTGTGAGGAAATAATAATATTTAAATTCAAAAACAATGCTATTCTACTAGATGGTGTTTGAACACGGAACTAGTTCGAGACTTGGACTGGGCGTGATCTAGAGGTTGGCGTGCTCCGATTGTGTTTCAAAAACACGCTCCGCACTTTGTGGCCATGGGTTCGCTATAAGAGTGATGCAGCAATGTAGGTACTAAATGTTTCAGTATTTTTGCATCAGGACTTTTAAAAAGCACTGCTGTTGTAAATATATTTATTTGTTAGAAATTAGAACAGCGAGATATTAGTGTGCATTAATTTAGGCTTAATAATACGATATATAAAAAAGTCATTTACGAGAAGTAGGTTAAATGTGGCCTGGTATGGTCTAGTAATTAGGGAGCTCGACTTGCAATCTGCGGGTCGCGGGTTCGAATCTCCCTCGCCAAACAGGCTCGCCCTTTCAGCAGTGATGGCATTACAATGTTAAGGTCAATCCCCATATTTGTGGGTAAAAGAGTAGCCCAAGTGTTAGCTGAAATAAGGACGGCTATCTGAAAAGGAAATGGGAGCCACAATGTAACATCTCCAAGAGAATCACCGATGGTCCAACAGCATGTAAAGTGCCTCAACTGTGGTTAAGAAATACCTTTTAATAAAGACCATAAATTTAGCACATATAGGCGAAATAAATAAATTAAGAAATCAAATACCTTTATATTATCATATTTTGAC
>NW_013666796.1:63291-70969 GCF_000517525.1 Limulus polyphemus
GTTAACGTTCGTTCGTTATAGTGTCGTTTTAGCGCGAGTATTGAGATTAAGTGTATCGCAGAGTTATATTCGGAAAGAATAAACCAGTCTTATTAAGTAAAGACTTGTGTCGTTAAAGTTTCGTTGGAACGAAGTTACGGAAAAATCAATTAACAAACGGAGACGTAACAATATAAATATTAAATTAATTAACAGAACACTGTTTTAACCTGATTAACTCTACAATCACTGGTGTCAAAATTAGGGCTGTAAATTTCTGTACTTTATCAAGCTAATGAAATATCCAGTTTTTAAAGAATTTATCTTTATTTTTCTGTTTGAAAATAGGTTGTATATTGTTTGTTTCTGCGGTATATTGCAAAAGTTCCTTTAATGAGATAAATATACCACATGGATTATTTTCAAAATCATTAACATTTAATCAAAGCTAATTTAATCACAGTTATTTACTCACAAATATATACATATTTATAATATACATATTTATAACATACATATTTATAATATACATATTTATAACATACATATTTATAATATACATATTTACAACATACATATTTACAACATACATATTTATAATATACATATTTACAACATACATATTTACAACATACATATTTATAATATACACATTTACAACATACATATTTATAATATACATAAACTACTTCTTACCTTAGAACTCTTCAGCATTTTTTTTCCACAATTTTACGTACGACCAAATGCCAACAAATTAAAGATCAAAACTTAATTTTTCTTTTTTTTTCCTATTTTTTTCTGTAGAGATCTTGATCACTGTTACGACATAGCTAGTTCAAAGAAGTCACGACGACAGTCTCACCAATACAAGCTTATAGCCTGAACATAAAATGGATTCTGACAAAACATAACATTATTCGTCAGTTTGCGGTTGTTCAAGTCATGGATGAGCTTAAACTTCATAAATTATGTCTTCAGTCTTCAGTATCTTAGATCTTATTAAAATACACGATTTTATTAACGAATAAAGTTGATAAAAAATGGGAGAAATATTATTTGTAGCACTATTAGTATTAACAACTTCAGTCACTTGTTATCACATATTGCGGATTATTATGTGAACGCAAGATCTTTTCATTACACCACATGATTCAGTTTTAACTGCACCCAAGTCAACAATCAAGGGAAACATTTCAGTTCGTGTAGTCTTGTTTTTGAAGCTGTTAACAAGTAACACTTCTACCTTGCCAATTATAGGCCTCGTTTTCGTGTTGTTGTTGGTGTTCATTCAGCGTATACGTCCAGCAAAAGACACAAAGACAGCAATCTTTCTGGCACGCTAAACCTTTCTTAACTAAGGTGGAGTCTCTACTTGTAATGATCTCTGCTAGGTATAAGTCACAATTTAGCTGACTGTTCCTATGCTTGCGTAACTTTCACAGAAGGTAGTTTCGCCCATATTTAAGCCAACTGAAACAACAGTTGCTACACGTGACGTTACACAAGTCATAAATTCATTAGCGTATACATGAATATGAAGTGTTATGATAAACAAAATGGTCCCTTCTCGTTTGTTATGATAAACAAAATGGTCCCTTCTCGGTTAATTAGAAACAACGTGTTAACGTATAAATCACACTCTGCAAAACATCATTGGAATCTATTTTGATAATAAAGTTAGAAAAAAAACCTTCACATTCCTGATAATTATAAGAAAACTTGCGGTTTCTTCAGGATTAGTACATGAAACAGTTTTATGTACCAGTTCTGAAAAATTCGCAAGTCCTTTTATAATTATCTGGAATGTAAATGTCGTATTTTATTATCAAAATATAAGTCCCTCCAGTGTGCACTACAAATTTTGAAAGACAACAATCTTTCGAAGTTTTGCAAAAGTCAATGCCTACTGAGATTTATAAACTAACCTAATTAGACCGCTGGATAGTTAGTTTATTCTTAAAAAATGTTATAAAAAAACAAGTTAACTGTAGATTTTTTAAATAATTATTTGCTAACACGGAAATAAATGTTGTCTCAATCACGCTTCAGTAATTCAGTTTGTTTCTGTTAAGTATTTAATTAACTTTAGAAAATTTCCTGAACAACAACAACGTGTCATTCCAATTCAGTTTGAGCTCTTACATATTGGTTTAATACGAGGACTAGCCACCTATACAACAGTGAAGGTTAATTTTCATATGGTTTTCCAAATGATTGTTATTTACTCAGTTCTTCCAATAACTTTCTTTTTTCAGTTTGTTTGTTTGTAGAATTTCGCGCAAAGCTACTCGAGAGCTATCTGCATTAACAGTTCCTAATTTTGAAATAATAGACTAGAAGGAAGCAAACCAGCCAACACCACCCACCGCCAACTCTTGGGTTACTCTTTACCAACGAATAGTGGGATTGATCGACACATTATAATGCCCCTATGGTTGAAAGGACGAGCATATTTGATGAAGGGACTCGCATCCACGACCTGCAGGTTGAGAGCTGAGTGCCCTAATCACCAAGACATGCCAAGTACTCTTTTAATTATATAAAATAAACTTGTTATACCGAAAACAAATGGTTTGAAGAAAGAGAAAATGTGAAACCTGACTGTTCAAAAATCAAATGACAGGAAGGAAGCGTATCTTTGTTTTACGTGCCTATCTTATTCTTTATTTAACAGACCGAACTTGGTTTCACGTAGTAATTAGAAACTTGCACCTAAATGAATATTATAATTAGATTTGTTTGTTTGTTTCAAGTTAAGCACAAAGCAACACAATGGGTTATCTGTGTGCTGCTCACCACGGGTATCGAAACCAGGATTCTAGCGTTGCAAGTCCTCAGACATACCGCTGTGTCACTGGGGGCATCTTTAAAAGGATATCAAACAAATTTTTGGTCAGTAAAATTCGTTTCTAGCATTTCTAACACTTCACGTTTCTATTTTTTTATGTTTAGATTTCTAACTTTAACCATTTCTTCTTTACGAACAGAAAAAGATAAAGAAATGTGTTCATGTAAAAGATAATGAAACATGTTCATGTAAAAGATAATGAAATGTGTTCGTGTAAAAGATAAAGAAATGTGTTCATGTAAAAGATAAAGAAATGTGTTCATGTAAAAGATAATGAAATGTGGTCATGTAAAAGATAAAGAAATGTGTTCATGTAAAAGATAATGAAACGTGTTCATGTAAAAGATAATGAAACATGTTCATGTAAAAGATAATGAAACGTGTTCATGTAAAAGATAATGAAACGTGTTCATGTAAAAGATAAAGAAATGTGTTCATGTAAAAGATAAAGAAATGTGTTCATGGTTATACACTTATTAAAGATATATTTAAACATTTCGCAGCTATATAATGAATGCTTAATCATCATTCTAGACATATTCATAATTATAAGTGACATAAATATATGCCAGTTTGAACATCTGAAGAAAATAGAGCATATATATATACATACTAAACTTACCAAGACAGATAGGGCGTCATTAAATAGCCCACATTTCACTTTAATTAATCATTGTAATAAGTACATATCTATAGAAACAGACCACCACTGTAATAAGTGCATATCTATACAAATACACCATCACTGTAATAAGTACATATCTATAGAAACAGACCACCACTTTAGTAAGTACATATCTATAGAAACAGACCACCACTGTAATAAGTGCATATCTATAGAAACAGACCACCACTGTAATAAGTGCATATCTATACAAATACACCATCACTGTAATAAGTACATATCTATAGAAACAGAACACCACTGTAATAAGGATTATTACAATTGGTACTAATTTTTAATGTAAATCTGGCAAATCGCTATTATTTACATTTTAATCAGATTTCAAATATAAATACAAAGGTGGACTTGATGTGACCTTAATTAACCGGCTGTGGATCAGAGAGTCTAGTTCGATACGTGGGGTCGTTTAAAAGTGATGGTCATTTTCACTGTCCAGTGCAAACAACTGGCAAAATCTTTTATGGAGGTAAATGCAACTGGCTGTTTGTCTTCCCTCTGACCACTAATTCAAAATGAGATTTACCATAAGACGTTAGAATTAGGCCTAACACATTTTTAAACACTTCATTCTTTATCTAGCTCCACAGGGATTTTTCAAGAACTAAAAAAGTCTATAATAATAGTATTCCAACCACACTATACTTGTCATATCCATTGCCGGCGATGCGTTTCGCTCAATCCAGAGCTCTTCAGACCGGCTGTAATACTACTTATATAAGCTGTTGGATACAACAACAACTTATAGTGTGTGTGTACGCCTTTCACAAATCTAGTCAGTAGTTCAAAATTAAAGACGGCTATACCTGAACCCTAGTAGTCCATGTTCTGGCTGATTGGCGTACATGACTTACAACGTCGCAGACATACCGCTGTGCCACTGGGGGACAATATTCATGTTGTCTATACATTTTCGTTCTTACTCACCCTAATGCTGGTGATGAAGAATGGCTTATCCTTCTGGGATAATTTCTAACATTGGAATACTATTATATTTAGTAAACTATACGACATCCAATAAGTGGGCTATCATTGAATCACGTTAGTCAGACAGATGTGGAAGCCTTTTGTTTTCGTATACTATCACGTTTTACCAAATATTTTTGAAGACTGATAAGATAATTTATAGAAAAACACGCCTTGCCATATGACAAACAGTAAAATTTAGAGCTCGTTACACAATAACTAACAGAGCCTAAATAATAGGTTTCCAGGTGAACGTAAAGACAGTTCACTTTCACTGAGAAAAGTTATCAAACGTTTGCACACAGATGTTCTTTAAGGAATTTGTCCATCCACTGTAAATGTAGATTAACTTTGATTAATGGACTGAAGACCCATTCTGTCAGACAAACTCGGTATTTTATTATCTAATATAAATATAGACGTATCATCTCTAACAAACCACGCTTTCCAGGTTTTTCTACCAGTCATCGACAATGCCATCATATTTCTGTCGTCTCAAGTTGCATGCTTATTTGCAAAAAGGTACTCTAAGAAATCAGTCTAGCAGATTTGGTATATATAACTCTGTAAACTTGAAATCATCGTGACCAAGTATCTTTTAGTACAGGTGTTATGACATCTTTTTCTTTTCTGTTTTTGATACAGGTGTTATGACATCTGGTTTTGTTTTAGTACAGGTGTTATGACATCTTTTTCTTTTCTGTTTTTGATACAGGTGTTATGACATCTTGTTTTGTTTTAGTACAGGTGTTATGACATCTGGTTTTGTTTTAGTACATGTGTTGCGACATCCTTTTCTTTTCTGTTTTTGATACAGGTGTTATGACATCTTGTTTTGTTTTAGTACATGTGTTGCGACATCTTTTCTTTTCTGTTTTTTGATACAGATGTTTTGATACTTGATACAGGTGTTATGACATCTTGTTTTGTTTTCGATACAGGTGTTTTGATACTTGATACAGGTGTTATGACATCTTGTTTTGTTTTAGTACATGTGTTGCGACATCCTTTTCTTTTCTGTTTTTAATACAGGTGTTATGACAACTTGCTTTGTTTTAGTACATGTGTTGCGACATCCTTTTCTTTTCTGTTTTTAATACAGGTGTTATGACATCTTGTTTTGTTTTAGTACAGGTGTTATGACATCTTGTTTTGTTTTAGTACATGTGTTGTGACATCTTGTTTTGTTTTAGTACATGTGTTGTGATATCCTTTTCTTTTCTGTTTTTGATAGAAGTGTTATGACATCTTTAATTTTTAATTTCGCGCAAAGCTACACGAGGGCTATCTGCGCTAGCAGTCCCTTATTTAGCAGTGTAAGACTAGAGGGAAGGCAGCTAGTCATCACCACCCACCGCCAACTCTAGGGCTACTCTTTTACCAACGAAGTCACATTATAACGCCACAATGGCTGAAAGGGCGAGCATGTTTGGTGTGACGGGGATTCGAACCCGTGATCCTCAGATTGCGAGTCGAGCGCCTTAACCACCTGGCTATCCGTATTTTAGTCACTATCCCTATTTTTAGTCACTATCCATATTTTTAATCACTATCCGTATTTTTAGCCACTATCCGTATTTCAACCACTATCTGTATTTTTAGTCGCTATCCGTATTTTAGTCACTATCCGTATTTTTAACAATATTTTGTGATTTTTTTTTTTTATCTAGCATGTCGCCATGATACTTGAACTTGGTACCTTCTTTTGGTTTGTAACATGGTCCACTTGAGCAGTGAGAGAAGGATGGTTTATTTATCTTGGAATGAGAGATCTTTACTGTTAACTTGGTTTGTGTTGTATAAATATGATGAAATAGGATGTAAGAAAAATAAAACCACATATATTGGCTACAAATCAGAAGGTAAGAAGAACGTTTCTTTAGCTGTCATACGTATAATAATGTCTTACGTATCTTAATGGTAGCTATATTATTGTGTTATATGTTTATGTGTTAGATATTGCTAATGTTACGTAATGGTTCGTTCTTTCTCGTCTAATTCTTAAAGTATCACAAACAACCGAACTACGCCTTACAGATCCTGATGAACTGGTTTATTGTCGTTCCGGGTGATTTCGAATCGTTAAGTGTAAAATATACGAAAAATATTTGGGACGGAGATTTATTTATTTATAAAGTATTGCTTCTTGAGTAAGAAAGCTGGTGATAACATAAAGAAAAAAAAAGGTTGTTACAATTTTTGAACCGAATTATAACATTCGGTGATTAATCTGATGCATTCCAAAACATTTTACAAATGGACAACATTTTGGTTTGTTTGTTTGTTTTGAATTTCGCGCAAAGCTACACGAGGGCTATCTGCGCTAGCCATTCATAATTTAGCAGTGTAAGACTAGAGGGAAGGCAGCTAGTCATCACCACCCACCGCCAACTCTTAGGCTACTCTTTTTACCAACGAATAGTAAGATTGACCGTGACATTATAATACCCCACGGCTGAAAAGGCGAGCTTGTTTGGCGGGACGAGGATTCGAACCCGCGACCCACAGATTGCGAGTTGTGCTCCCTAACCACCTGGCCATGCCGGGCCCAACATTATGGATTGAGTTGTTTGAGTTAGTGCAAAGTTACGTAACAGAATTTCTGCGGTGAGTTCGTCACGGGGATGTAATCCCGAATTTTGGTGTTATATCCCTGAAATTTGCTGCTGAACCATAAAGGGACAGAAAACAAGAGAAAACATTATCTTAAAAACGTATAAGTAATAATCAACATGACTCCCCTAACACTATTATTTTGCCCCCCAGTGGCACAGCGGTATGCCTGCGGACTTACAACACTAGAATCCGGGTTTCGATACCCGTGGTGGGCAGAGCATAGATAGCCCATTGTGTAGCTTTGTGCTTAATTACGAACAAACACTATTATTTTAAACAAAAAATATTAACTTGCTCAAAACAATGCAAAAAGAAGCTACAACAATAAACACATAATTTCCCAAAAATGGTAAAATACGAAAGTTTTTGACAAAGTTACTTGTGTGCATAAACATTTGGTTAATGCAAACATTTCAAGTAAATGATTTTGTTCCTTTCCAAACTAATCAGAGTTAAAAGATACGTAATCATGTGTTATCATTTAAGGTAAAATAATTCCGTTAGTTAACACTGCTTTTTATAGATAAAAAAAAAGTAGTTTAGATGGAAACAAATGTAGTCGTAGTATATTGTTGCGTCAGCGAGGT
>NW_013666796.1:71863-73151 GCF_000517525.1 Limulus polyphemus
CGTGGTGGGCAGAGCACAGATAGCCCATTGTGTAGCTTTGTGCTTAATTACAAACAAACAATCTATTATACAGCCCCCCTCCCAGTGGCACAATGCACCCCAAGAACGAATATATAACTAAATATATTAATATTCCTCGGAGCTGACTTGATGAGTGCATGTTAGACATATGAGTTCCTAAATGATATGCGTCACATTATAACCTGCTAAAGGTAATATACTATAGAAAACAGTAATATATTAAAACAACACAGATGAGACCTGGAGTTACGTTTAAGTTTCAGTTTTTCAAGGATATTAATCCATCTAAAATCTTGTTTATCGCTAGAAATAATTTCTAGAATTCTGCTTGAGGCTCTTACCGCTGACTACCAATCCAAACTGTTTAATAAAATAGACTTATACAGGCTCCAAGACAATAAAACTAACACTGTTTATATTTATCCAAGTAGTGTTTTCCTTCGTGATTAATCATTGGTTACAAACTTTGAATATTTTAACAAATAAAATAACTTATATAGGTTCTAAAAATGTGGTTCCAGAAATAACCTTAAAGTAAGGGTTCGAGCTGTTTTAACTCTGTCATTATCTGTTCGTTTTAATTTGTAACTCCGTCATTATTTGATCGCTTTAATTTGTAATTCTATCATTATATATATATATTTGTTTTAATTTGTAACTCTAACATTATTTGTTCGTTGTAATTTGTAACTATGTCATTATTTGTTGGCCCGGCATGGCCAGGTGGTTAGGATGCTCGACTCGCAATCTGCGTGTCGCAGATTCGAATCCCCGTCACACCAAACATGCTCACCCTTTCAGCCGTGGGGAATTGTAATGTGACGGTCAATCCCACTATTCGTTGGTAAAAGAGTAGCCCAAGAGTTGGCGGTGGGTGGTGATGACTAGCTACCTTCCTTCTAGTGTTACACTGCTAAATTATGTACGGCTAGCGCATATAGCCCTCGTGTAGCTTTGCGCGAAATTCATAACAAACCAAACTTTATTTTTTCATCTCAATTTGTAACTCTGTCATCATTTGTCTGTTTTAATTTGTAACTATGTCATTATTTGTTCATTTGTTTGTTTGTAATTAAGAACAAACCTACACAATGGGCTATCTGTGCTCTGCCCACCACGGGTATCGAAACCCGGATTCTAGCGTTGTATTTGTTCATTTCAATCTGTAACTATGTCATTATTTATCCATTTTAATTTGTAACTATGTCATTATTTGATCATTTCAATCTGTAACTATGTCATCATTTGTTTGTTTTAATCTGTATCT
>NW_013666796.1:73161-78045 GCF_000517525.1 Limulus polyphemus
TCATTTGTTTGTTTTAATTTGTAACTATGTCATTATTTATCCATTTCAATCTGTAACTATGTCATCATTTGTTTGTTTTAATTTGTAATTATGTCATTATTTATCCATTTTAATTTGTAACTCTATCATTATGTATTTGTTTTAATTTGTAACTATGTCATTATTTGTTCATTTCAAGTTGTAACCATGTCATTATTTGTTCATTTCAAGTTGTAGCTATGTCATCACTTGTTTGTTTTAATCTGTAACTATGTCATTATTTGTTCATTTCAATCTGTAACTATGTCATCATTTGTTTGTTTTAATTTGTAACTATGTCATTATTTGTTCATTTCAAGTTGTAACTATGTCATTATTTGTTTATTTCAATCTGTAACTATGTCATTATTTGTTCATTTCAATCTGTAACTATGTCATTATTTGTTTGTTTTAATTTGTAACTATGTCATTATTTGTTCATTTCAATCTGTAACTATGTCATCATTTGTTTGTTTTAATTTGTAACTCTACCGTTATTTGTTCGTTTATTACAACTTAGCCGAAATCTTAATTTTCGATTTATGTTCGTCGCTTTCCTTGTGTATCAACATTTAAAGCCTACGGCGTATCCATCCTTCACATTAAAAAATAATATATATACGAGAATAAATAATCTCAACTTACTTTTTCTGTTCTTTACAGCCCCCAGTGGTGGACAGAGCACAGATAGCCCATTGTGTAGCTTTGTGCTTAATTACAAACAAACAAAGTGCTCTGTACAAACTCGTACGCGAACTGTCGTGAAACATAATACATTTTTTTCGTTAGCTATGCCCAGCCCTAACGTATAAATGCTTCATATTGTTTCTACGTCCAGTTGTCATGAAAAATTAGATCTTATAACCTTTAGATCTTATAACCTTTTGTTCATTTATTTCCTGTAAACACGTTATATACGGTACTCTGGCGAAAAGAATGTCTTCATTCTAATTTTCATGTGAAAAAAGTAGCGTGTCGAACTGTAGATCTGACTACCGAGACGAGGTGCCTTTAAACACACTGCTCATTTTCAGCTATGGACGCGTTATAAATGTGGCAGTCAGTCTTCTTATTCGGGTGCTGCTGGCTGGCTGCCTTTTCTTTAGTCAGTAGTTTAATCTTGGGGACGTTTATATTTGAATCATATTGGTTTATGGTATGACCGTTTACCTCTCGTGCGCATAGAGTGACGTTGAGTTTGAAAATTCTAATTTCATTTTGTTGCCCTTCCGCAAAATTGTTTTAAATTTGTATAACGTCAGTGCAGCCAATTTTATCGTTGTGATGGCTAAATAAAAATTGTATGGTTACAAGTGAAAGGTTTCCCCCGATGGGACTATAGTAATTTTATGGACTTACAATGCTAAAATCTGCGTTGGACAGAGCACAGCTAGACTACTACGTATCTTTGCGCAATAACAACAAGACCGAAAGTGAAAGGCGGAAATTGTTACAACTGATTAGGAGCACAAATGAAAGTGATTTGATCCAAATGAAAATAAGTTTTTGTTTGGAAGCTAACTAGATACAAATATACAGACTACCACAACAATATAATGGTCTTTCTTCTTCAAACCCACGAAACGTAAACTGGGCTTAAATTAACAAATCATGATAAGAATACACATTATGCTATTTTAATCAGTGAGAAGAGAACGTCTGTTACAACTTAATTCCTCAAAATGTTGATATGACTTGCATTTAGAGGCAGAACAATGTTATTGGTTTGTTTTCGGATATTCGACCAAAGCTACTGCACTGGACATCCATGATTTTCAATTGAATGGAGCAAAGGGATTGGTTTAGTTTGTTTTGAATTTCGCTCAAAACTACACGAGGTCTACACGTTTTGAAGTCAAGCACAAAGCTAAACAATGGACTATCTGTGCTCTGCCCACCACGGGTATCGCCACCCGGCTTCTAGCGTAGTAAGTCCGCAAACATACCGCTGTGCCACTGGGGGCTAACTTAGCAGTCATGATGTCAGAAAATCCTGTAGGTTCAATAAGTCTTTTATAAAGTGATAAAACCCTGGGTTATAGGGTTTTTGACTAATTTAACAGTAATAAGCTAGAGGGAAGGCAGCTAGTCAACACCACCCACCACCAACTCTTGGGCTACTCTTTTACCAACGAATAGTGGGATTGACTGTCACATTATAACGCCCATGCGACTGAGAGAGCGAGTATGTTCGGTGACAGGGATTCGAACCCGCGACCCGTAGATTGCGAGTCGAGTGCCATAACCACGAGACCATGCCAGGCCCAGACTAAAGGGAAGGCAGCTAGTCCAAAACACTCTAGGCCAACGCTTGGGAGTGATCGAATTGTGGGATATGACCATTAATCTTATGGCGCAACCACGGCCTCAAAGCGTTGAAGATGTTTCTACGGCAACGGGTCGCGAACCGTCAATCCTCGGATTCAGAGTCCAATCACACTAGCCCCTAAGAAATGACTGGTAATTGTGCCTTTGTGAAAAGATGGAAAAAAACAATTACTAAGATAATCATCTTTATTTAGCCTCTTGCTTTAATTTGTGTGTGTGTTCTTGTGGTAACGGGACGCGAACCCTGGACCCCAACATCCACAGTCTAGCACTCTAGCCTCTAAAATTTGGAGCAAGTAGATCTTCACATACGAAAATTATGTCAATATTTCAGTAATTAAACCCGAACTATGTTTCACGGGTTATTATTATGAATTATCATAAAGCCTTTTAAGCTGTAAAATATTTAAAAGGTTATAGAAACATAATTGTTATGTAGCAATAGCAACGTAATGTGATTGGTTTACCAAGCATAATAAAGACAGAAAAAAAATGCATTTGAAAATGATGTGAATGACTCTTTTAATCCTGTTTGGTATTCATACAAAGTCCAGAAACGGATGTTTATCATTGATAACTCTTGACATTGTCGTATGGTTTGCTATGTCCATTTACTTGCTATATTTGAATAAAAACATTAGATTTCCTGTCATAGGTTGTGTAGCACAATTTTTGAAGCAACGCGGTATTGTATGTTTAATACAGAGACAGTCGATGTTACCATGGTAACTGTCGGATATATATATATAATGGCACACAAGAGAGAATGTGACAAATTACAGCTCATATAATTCACGAAACTTCTAGTATTATCGTTAAAAATGATACGGGATTTTTATTTTATTTTTCTCTTTTGATTTGGTTTGGTTTGAATTTCGCGCAAAGCTACATGAGGACTATCTGCGCTAGCCGTCCCTAATTTAGCAGGGTAAGACTAAGGGGAAGGTAGCTAGTCATCACCACCCACCGCCAACTCTTGGGCTACTCTTTTACCGACAAATAGTGGGACTGACCGTCACATTATAACGCCCCCACGGCTGAAAGGGGCGAGCATGTTTGGTGTGACGGGGATTCGAACCCGCGACCCTCAGATTGCGAGTCGAGCTCCCTAAACTTTTCTGTGTTGAAAATTTGTTTGTTTCTAATTACGCACAAAGTTACACAATGGGCTGTCTGTGCTCTGCTCACCAAGGGTATCGAAACCCGGGTTCTAGCGTTGTAAGTCGCAGACCTATTGCTTTGCCACTGGGGGGCGTGTTGAAAGTTACAGTTACTTCTTTCATATTTACGTATTTTCGTTTTTCCAGAATAAGAAGTTCAAGTATTTCTAAAATAAATGTATTAAAAAAAAACAACGAAGATTTTTCAATCATAAGTCAAAATAGTTAATTAAAATATAATTTACAACCAAATGTGGCTTCGGGCCATTACAAAGTCATGTATCAATTTATAATTTCCCCGAAAGGGAGCCGAAGGCCACCTGGACGGTTCACCTGTTTTAACCACTCGCACCAATATACAGCAGTGTTTTGTCTATCAGTCAGTCAGTAGACACTACAATGACGTCACATAAGGGGCGCTTAACGTTGCAATTTGTACTGTCGTGACGTCAGTGAAACGTGCGCATGCCATGAATCATGAGAAGAATTATGTACTCTGTAGGCTACAACACAGCATGACATACGAACTTCAAAAGCAAGAAATAAAAATATTTGTTACTCTTAATTATGGTTTTATTTACTCTTGAAACAGAACTCTTTCAGGGACACTGCGGAAAGTACATCTAGTTTATATACAAGAAAATATGCAGATAAAATATACAGTTAATTGTTTTATTGATAAAAAGACAGTGGAATATTTATATGAGAAATAAGTGTTAGTAATACTGCAAGATTCATATAATGTGTTTTTATTTTTCGTTCTTTCTTCGTTTATTTGATACACCAAGATCATAATTGGCTATCTGTGCTCTGTCAACCGAGAGTATCGGAATACAAATGTTAACATTGTAAGCCGTAAAACTTGCCGCTGAGCCAACAGGGGGCTTTTTTCATGCATCTGTATTTCTCAGTTTTGATATCCAACATCGTTAGTGTTTTCACATCATTGTAGGTACCTCTTTGTGTGCATCACAAGATTCTGGGTAAAGACTAAACTCACTGTGAACTTAATAGATTTATTATTTAAAGTGGAGTACCATGTATCAAAAATCACATGTACTTAGTCATAGGACATCTGTTTATATATATGTGACATCTTAATATTTCTTAAAATTTCAGTCATTCGGACCTTTAGAGATGGCAAAAAAGGATGGAGGCCTGGAAGCTACTGCACGTAGATTTATTCCTTACATCTTCTCCTCCATTCCAAGCCTTTTTGCTGTGGATTTAGAAATGGCAATTCAGTTATCTTGCGTTTCGTGGTGTTCTCTTAACTGTACTCGCAATCTGAGGGTCGTGGGTTCGAATCCCCGTCCCACCAAACATGCTTGCCCTTTCAGCCGTGGGGGCGTTATAAGTGACGGTCAATCCCACTATT
>NW_013666796.1:78274-81112 GCF_000517525.1 Limulus polyphemus
TGACGACTAGCTGCCTTCCCTCTAGTCTTTCACTTCTAAATTATGGACGGCTAGCGCAGATAGCCCTCGTGTAGCTTTGCGCGAAATTCAAAAACAAACAAACAAACTCTTAACTGTAGCTATCATTTTGTGTCTTGTATTCATGGAACTGTCTGCTGGATTATTGTCAGGCCGTATTTGTTGAACGTTACATCACCAACAGTGGAAGAAAATGTATTTGGACTTCTACTCCAGGGGTTATGTGTTTAGTAGTTGTATCTTTTCTGAGCTTTTTTTTTTTTGCTTGAAAGAAATATTTCTTAGTATGTCTCTGGGGATATTTTGTTAAGGTACTTTTACGGCTATATCAAGGAATCGTATGAACTTCCCATGAGAACCAACCAAATTCCTCGACAAGCAATACTTCATGCATTAATACTTACTGCTATGAATATGTCTACTAAATCTGTAAAATATTCGTAGACTTAGAACTTATTGTAAAGAAGGCTGGTTTGTTTGAAGTTAAGCACAACTATGAATATGTCTACTAAATCTGTAAAATATTCGTAGACTTAGAACTTATTGTAAAGAAGGCTGGTTTGTTTGAAGTTAAGCACAAAACAACACAATGGGCTATTTTTGCTCTGCCCACCACGGGTATCGAAACCCGGATTATAGCGTTGTAGGTCCGTAGATATACCACTGTGCCACTGGTGGGGGGGGGGCGTATAGAAGGCGCCTCAACATCTATACTTAATTCTATAATTACCCCTTATTTCAATAAAATGCCTGTTAAATGAAATGCCTGTAAAATTACCCCTTATTGCAATAAAATGCCTGTAAAATTACCCCTTATTACAATAAAATGCCTGTAAAATTACCCCTTATTGCAATAAAATGCCTGTTAAATGAAATGCCTGTAAAATTACCCCTTATTGCAATAAAATGCCTGTTAAATAAAATGCCTGTAAAATTACCCCTTATTGCAATAAAATGCCTGTAAAATTACCCCTTATTGCAATAAAATGCCTGTAAAATTACCCCTTATTGCAATAAAATGCCTGTTAAACTCAAACCAGGTTTTATAGTTAGCATTTATTATAATAGAAATTTATGCTAATTTTAAATCAGATTCATACTCTTTCACAAGTTTCAGAATGATATAAATTCTCTTGATAATAATGTTAAATCGTCTTTACAAAGTCTTTTATCTGTCTGTGAATCATTGGTTTGACTCCGGATATCGCGAACATTCAAAGAAATTTTATTTTTCAAGAAATTAGATCTTGGCTGATCTAGTAAACCTTATCTTCAACCTGGTTGTTATTTTTTTCTATAAACCATCCAAATAAAATAATATAAAAGTAATTGAATATAAACGATGATGTTGCCAACACTTTCCTTATTTAACAAACTACTTTTCTTTTCAAGTATTATTACACTTTATTTAAAGTATATTTCCAATTTATATCTAACCATTGTTGTTTTAATGTTGCTGTGATTCATAACACAGAAACATTACTCTGTTTTCTCCTCTCTCTCTCTCTCTTCAAGCCCCTCCCCCCTCCAGTGGCACAGCGGTATGTCTGCGGACTTACAACGCTAGAAGCCGGGTTTCGATACCCGTGGTGGGCAGAGCACAGATAGCCCATTGTGTAGCTTTGTTCTTAACTTGAAACAAACAAACTCTCTCTTCATAAATTTATTCTTACTTTCAATAACTACGAAACAATCAACTTGAAAGGAAATATTTTATTCTTTGAGAATGAACAGTAAGTGGCTTCCGTTCGCATATCATTAACTACTCTCCGTTTGTCAACATTAAATTATCGTTTACTGCAACTGTCAATCCCTTACAGAAAAAAAAAGTTCCTTCTTTTTCATGTGTACTCGCCTACTGAGTAATTACGGTTTATTTCCGAAGTAGCTATAAATGTCAAAACACCTTGTCCTGTAATAAAGAGTACAATAATATCATGCTCATGTTCGTGATAAATCGTGGTTTCTGAGACTCACGATTGCTCTTCGTAGTGAATTGTATATATATATCAGTATCAGGCCTGGAAAAGAACGTAATAAACAGTACAATGATATCATATTTGTATATACATATATATATACAGTATCAGGCTACGAAAATAAAGTAATAAACACTACAATAATATCACATTTCTGTATATATATATACAATATAAGAAATATGTGTTATTTTTCCTATATTAGTCAGTTATATTGATATAAGATGTGGCTGCGGGTTGTCCTACAACCGGCTCATAGAATGGCTCAGAGTTTTGTTTGTTTTACTTTTTTCAAAGTACAAACATTTAGCTCATAACTCCGTCATCTCTTGACCGATTTCAGATCTAATTACAGTTTGGGGCTCAGGAGGTCACACACTTTTGATTGATATATTTGACCACGCCTAAAGTCTCATAGACTAATTCATTTTAATCTTAGCTAAAATAAATTCAACTGATGAATTATAAAATCAAATCGGGTATACGTGCGCCCCACGCTTGGCATTGCTGGTGCACAAAAATAGAGCTAATAAAAAGGGAAAAAAATGTCTCATTGATTAATTTACTCTAATTCTGCATAAAATAATTTCACGTGCTGCGGCTGTTGAGGATTCCCTCTTGTTCTATACAATAAACTAAATTGTTATATTTGTGGGAAAGATTATATCACATAAACTAAATATACTACAGGTCTTACCAGGGAGAAAATATTTTTTTTTTTAAACCCTAGATTTAATTATAATTCGCATGTTATTTATGTATTGTTTGGTCAACAAGAAATTAATGTCGCTTTTTTTGAATGAAAAAACCCGAGCAACTTGTATATCAAAACAAAACATTT
>NW_013666796.1:82112-87639 GCF_000517525.1 Limulus polyphemus
CAGAACAAACCAACAAAAACAAAGAGAGCAAAATCTCATATTTGAAGATTCTTTATTTTCTGTGCGTAGTTGAATGCAACTGTTAAACGTATTATTATGCGTCACTAAATGTTATCATTATTTTTGATTTTTTTGGCATGTTACAGCAACGTAAACCTCTGTGTGGTTGGATGAATGAATGCATTGTAAAGTGAATCCTGAGAAGCCATTGAAGCGAGATATTAACTTTGCACATAAATCATTTGAATTTTTTGTTTCGTATACGAAAAAGAAGTAAGTATTCAACCAAACAGAAGAAGAAGAAGAAAAGCTATTGTTTGAAAAGACTGGCATGGATAAGTCTTGGAATGTTGCCCTTCCTTTCCAGCTGTTGGACAGTTGATTGGATGAAACAAGTAAGCAAAGAATTAATCATTTAAAAACTTACTCTTGAAAGCAAAGAAGAATGTGTAATACAATGTCAACCACACTATATCTGCCATATCCATTGCAGACGAGGCCTTTCGCTGAATACCAAGGCTCTTAAAAAGTTAGTTGGTCAAGAATTAATAGGAGCAACAAAACTTGTCTTTATACTTCAGTTAGGCCCAGCATGGCCAGGTGGTTAGAGCGCTCGACTCGCAATCTGAGGGTCGCGGGTTCGAATCCCCGTCCCACCAAACATGTTCGCCCTTTCAGCCGAGAGGGCGTTATAATGTAACGGACAATCTCACTATTCATTGGTAAAAGAGTAGCCCAAGAGTTGGCGGTGGGTGGAGATCATTAGCTGCCTTCCCTCTAGTCTTACACTGCTAAATTAGGGACGGTTAGCGCAGATAGCCCTCGTGTAGCTTTGCGCGAAATTCAAAACAAACAAACAAACAATACTTTTAGTTAAATGTATTATCTTAAGATGTATACCTACGAACATTTATAAAAAAAAAGCCACTGCAGTATTTAACCCCCAGAAACGAATATTTGACAAAAATTGGTCTGTGTTCAAGACTTAATAAAAACGGCACTGAGATTTACTAAGACAATTGAAAGCTTGTTTGAATCGTATTCTCTACGGAACAATGAAAGTAATACAACTGAACTGGAGAATCTCTGTTACTTTATTTTGTTGTTTGAAAAGAAATTTGCAAGATCTTTACGTGTAAAATATTTTGAACACTTTAGTACTTGTTAAACTTAAATAACTTACCGTGTAGAGATCTTTAACTTATCTTCCTCATTTTTGAAACAATCCAAATATTTTTGAAGCATTTTACAGATAAATACTTTAAGACTACGGAGTATAGTTGTCGACTTTCACACAAAGGTATTCGTCCCTAATTTAAAAATGATATTCTAGAAGAAAGGCAGCTAGTCAATACAACCCACCGCCAACTCTTGCTCTTGGGTTACTCTGTTTCTTATGGAAAATTGGATTGACCCTAACATTATAACACCCCCGGCATCTTTTAGTCTACTCTGTGACCAATGGAAAGTGGGATTGACCATCACATTATAACACAACCGGCAACACTTAGTCTACTCTGTTACCAATGGGATGTGGGATTGAACGCAACATTATAACACCGCCGGCAACTCTTAGTCTACTCTGTTACCAATGGGATGTGGGATTGAACGTAACATTATAACACTAGTATAAACTAAAAACACTCCGAAAAACGGATAGGGGAAGTCTTTATAGTACCAACTAAAACACTCCGATCAACGGATGGTGGAAGTCTTTATAGTATAAACTAAAAACACTCCGAGAAACTGAGTACAAACAAAGAGATAAAAAGCTGCTTCTCATGCCGTGGCAGAAGTGGTGCGGCCTGGTGGCTAGCGCGCTAGACTCTCAATCTGCAGATCTCTCGCTCGAATCTCGTAACCTAAAATCCTTCCTTTTAGCCGTCGTGGTGTTATGATATTACAGCCAATCCCTCTTACATTGGTAACAGAGTAGACTAAGAGTTGCCGGTGGTGTTATAATGTTACGTTCAATCCCACTTCCCATTGGTAACAGAGTGGACTAAGAGTTGCCGGTGGTGTTATAATGTTACGGTAAATCCCACTTTCCATTGTTAACAGAGTATAATAAGTGTTGCCAGTTAACGGATGGTGGAAGTCTTTATAGTATAAACTAAAACACTCCGATCAACGGATGGTGGAAGTCTTTAGGATCGGAGTGTGTTTTAGTTTATACTATAAAGACTTCCACCATCCGTTGATCGGAGCGTGTTTTAGTTTATACTATAAAGACTTCCCACCATCCGTTTTTCGGAATGTTTTAGTTTATACTATAAAGACTTCCACCATCCGTTTTTCGGAGTGTTTTTAGTTTGTACTATAAACACTTCCACCATCCGTTTTTCGGAGTGTTTTAGTTTATACTATAAAGACTTCCACCATCCGTTTTTCGGAATGTTTTAGTTTATACTATAAAGACTTCCACCATTCGTTTTTCGGAGTGTTTTATAAAATACATTTATATTATTGAAAATCTATGAGCTTTCTAAATTTGCAAAATTCAACATTATCGTGTTTTCACGCTGACACTATTTTTGCTGCTACAGATAGTATGATGAGCTATGAAAATGTGTTTTCCCAATGGTGGTTTAGTCATAACCAGAGAAGGTATTTGATGACGATTTTTGTTAAATTTGACAATTCTTGTTTACTGAACTCTAGATAGGATTAGGGGGAAAAAACGTTACTGCTGGACACTGACTTGGTTTTTGTCTTTAAGGTAATAAAGGGCAACGAAGATTAAAGTGGATGAAATTCACTTTTCCCGCGTTATGTCATCTACTGAGCCCTACTTTTCGAGAGCAACAAATATTTAGTAAATGTGATGTTTATTTGCTGCATTGTGGAAGGATAAACGTCTCATTTTACACAAATGGAGAAATTACAAACAATTAGCACATTGTGTGTTTTTGTCGAACCACAAACCTGGACTTTATTTTTTACGCTGCTTTTTGATGAAAAGAGACAAATAAACTTTTGTAGGACCTCAACAGTAAATTCTCGGAATAATCATATACACTATATATCCTTCCGCAGGGTCCCCGAAAGCGTTCTGTTTAAAATAAAATTGGTTAAGGTAATTGGCATTCTTGTATATTAACAAGATGTACTTGCGCAGGATTCTCTAAAGTGTTCTGTTTTTAAGAGTAAATAAAACCAAAATTAAGAGTAACAATTATTTTTTTTCTTGTTTTTCAAGTTCGTATGCCATGCTGTGTTGTAGCCTGCAGATGGCATAATCCTTCTTGTGATTCATGGCATGCGCA
This sequence comes from Limulus polyphemus, assembly GCF_000517525.1. Taxonomy (NCBI): domain Eukaryota; kingdom Metazoa; phylum Arthropoda; class Merostomata; order Xiphosura; family Limulidae; genus Limulus; species Limulus polyphemus. The sequence goes on from NW_013666796.1 coordinate 85,379, forward strand.
CGTTTTACTGACGTCACGACAATACAAATTGCAATGTTAAGCTTCCCTTATGTGCGAGTGGTTAAAACAGGTGACCCCTTCAGGCGGCCTCTACCCATTTCCTCTACCACAGTTTGTTAAAGTCTACTGGCCTGTTGTCCTCTACGTTACAATCACAGGCTTTAATCCAAATTTGAAGTGTTTGCATTTACCATTGCCATAATATGTCCTTCCTTCACAGGCTTAGTTCAATATAAGCTCAAATAGGGTTAATAAGACCACACGTAAACCTGTGGTCCAGCCCTAAGGATCTACATGTATTATATAACTACAATTTGTTTGTCAACTTGAAGATAGATTAGTATTAGGTGGCTAAACAATGCTGGAAAGCATCCTTACTTATTTGAATAATTTATTAATAATAACACTATTTAAATATAAATGACAAAATTAGGTGTACATAAATAAGCCATAATCAGCCAGAGCATCGCATTCAAACTTCAAGGAAAATGGCCTGCGGTCTGCGATGGTTTGCTCTCACCAAGAATAAAGTCTGCAGAAACCCGTACACACAGCTTGCGGGGAAACATCTCAGCTTGAGGAAGTTTCTCATTGTGATCAATGTCAACGAGAAGCTGAGGGTGTGTGTGGAATGTCTTCCAGGAAGGTACATCTCAGCTTGAGGAAGTTGCTAATTGTGATCAATGTCAACGAGAAGCTGAGGGGTGTGTTTGGAATGTCTTCCAGGAAGGTATATCTCAGTTTGAGGAAGTTTCTAATTGTGATCAATGTCAACGAGAAGTTCAGGGTGTGTGTGGAATGTCTTCCAGGAAGGTACATCTCAGTTTGAGGAAGTTTATAATTGTGATCAATGTCAACGAGAAGTTCAGGGTGTGTGTGGAATGTCTTCCAGGAAGGTACATCTCAGTTTGAGGAAGTTTATAATTGTGATCAATGTCAACGAGAAGTTCAGGGTGTGTGTGGAATGTCTTCCAGGAAGGTACATCTCAGTTTGAGGAAGTTTCTAATTGTGCTCAATGTCAACGAGAAGCTGAAGGTGTGTGTGGAATGTTTTCCAGGAAGGTTTATTGCCTTTAGCACTATGTTTTTGATGTTGTATGCCTCTCGTGGCATGAAACTCACGAGGCTGGGTTTAAAGGGCTGTGACAGATTTGTGGTTATCTAATGCTGAGGATATCACTCGCACACATTGGCCGTCTCACCATCCAAGAAATATATCACAAGTACCAATACATCAGTATCTCTGAAGACATGGTCTTTCTAGAAAATCTCACATGATTGTAGTATCATCCTGGTGTTAGCTTTCTAGTGATGTACGTAAATGCTGACATAATATTTTCTAGTATACTATACATCACCGTCTTTACAGTATCATCATTCTTCATAAAGTTCTTCGCCTAACAGGTATAAACTGCTTCAGTAAATTCTGTAACAGGTATAAAGTGTTCGTTGCAGCCTCACTAACGTGTTTCTGGTCGACTCCTTGTCAGGCTAACGAACGACCTAGAGTATTCAGCAGATCATGTCACATGTACCATCTCCTGAAATATATTGTTCTGTTGAAGAGACTAGAACATTTTCATCGTCACTAGTTTCAGATTCAGGTTAAAAATTGTTAAATTGGGCTACTTGGTTAAAGCTTTGGAAAAGACTAACTCTAATTTGTCATCAACTTATATCAGGAGAGATGAAAAAATTAACTATGATTTGTCATCAAGTTATATCGGGAGAAATGAAAAGACTAACTCTAATTTGTCATCAACTTATATCAGAAGAGATGAAAAGATTAACTCTGATTTGTCATCAAGTTATATCGGAAGAGATGACCTTCCATTTATTGTGCATACATAATTGTCCTTCTTTGATGAATGGCTGTGAGTAATGTTACTATTTCTTTGATGAATGGCTATGAGTAAAGTTACTCCTTCTTTGATGAATGGCTATGAGTAAAGTTACTATTTCTTTGATGAATGGCTATGAGTAAAGTTACTCCTTCTTTGATGAATGGCAATGAGTAAAGTTACTCCTTCTTTGATGAGTGGCTGTGAGTAAAGTTACTATTTCTTTGATGAATGGCTGTGAGTAAAGTTACTATTTCTTTGATGAATGACTATGAGTAAAGTTACTCCTTCTTTGATGAGTGGTTGTGAGTAAGGTTACTATTTCTTTGATGAATGACTGTGAGTAAAGTTACTCCTTCTTTGATGAATGGCTATGAGTAAAGTTACTCCTTCTTTGATGAATGGCTGTGAGTAAAGTTA
>NW_013666796.1:88465-104520 GCF_000517525.1 Limulus polyphemus
GAGGAGTGGACTTCTCTGAAACTAGTCTGGCTCACAGACACACCCTCAATGAAAGAATAGACCATTCTAAGCTTTTACTTGTTGTTACAAATGTTTAAACAACTCTATTCAATTAAATTCTTCTGCCTTTCCATAGCTGAAAACAAGCTAATTGCTCTCCGAATTTCAGTTTCAGTTGATATTTACGAGTAAGTTGCTCACACATTATTTGACTTCCCAGCTCATTTGCAATGTGAAAACATCCATCTTTAAACGTTTCCTTCACATCATCCCCATATCTTCACACATATATATATATATATATTGCTCCTCACAGTTTCCCATGTCGTTGACTGTTTTTCCCTCTAGGTTGAAAGTATATTCACATATTATGATGTTTTTATTCTTATGACAATCGTTTTGTACTACATCACATGAAGAGCAAGAGAAAACTTGTACTTTCCACTCCTTGCACTTGTTTCTAGCAATCTGTAGTTAACCACGTATATTGATCTATGACCACCTTTGATAATATACATTCCACACCACGTATACTGATCTATTACCACCTTTGAAAATATAAATTCCACACCACGTATATTGATCTATTACTATATTTGATAATATAAATTCCACACCACGTATATTGATCATTACCACCTTTGATAATATACATTCCACACCACGTATATTGATCTATTAGATCAATATTCGTGGTGTGGAATGTATATTATAAAAGATAGTAATAGATCAATATACGTGGTGTGGAATGTATATTATCAAAGGTGGTAATAGATCAATATACGTGGTGTGGAATGTATATTATCAAAGGTGGTAATGATCAATATTCGTGGTGTGGAATGTATATTATCAAATATAGTAATAGATCAATATACGTGGTGTGGAATTTATATTATCAAAGATGGATAGATCATTATACGTGGTGTGGAATGTATATTATAAAAGGTATGGATAGATCATTATACGTAGTGTGGAATGTATATTATCAAAGGTGGTGGTAATAAATCAATATACGTGGTGTGGAATGCATACTGTTGCGTCAGCGAGGTCACGTGACTATTATCACGCCACTCCTTCTCTCGAACCTTCGAGTGATTACTAGATATAGGGTAGTCTGGTATATATAAGATGGTCACAACGTGACGCAACAATGTGTGTGTAGACAGTGAGTAATTGATCTGCAGTCAGAGAGTATTATTGAGCACGTCCGTTGTTATAGCGTTTGTTTTAGCGCGATTGTTGAAATTAAGAGTATCGTAAAGTTATATTCGGAAAGAATAAATCAGTTTTATTAAGTAAGGACTTGTATCGCTAAAGTTTCGTCGGAACGAAGTTTCGGAAAGTTAATTAACGAACGGAGACGTAACAATATTATCAAAGGTGGTAATAGATCAATATACTTGGTGTGGAATGTATATTATCAAAGATAGTAATAAATCAATATACGTGGTGTGGAATGTATATTATCAAAGGTGGTAATCTTTGATAATATACATTCCACACCACGTATATTGATCTATTACCACCTTTGATAATATACATTCCACACCACGTATATTGATCTATTACCACCTTTGATAATATACATTCCACACCACGTATATTGATCTATTATGCTTTCCATCATTTTCAATCTCAGAACCACTTTGTATATATCGAAAGTATTTTCGTGCTTTAATTGTCGAGTTATCCGACACAGTTATTTTCAACTTTGTGCAACTTGTTCTGCTGGGTACGGTGTGCAGAAGAAGCTTTCCGCTCTGCAGAAGAATGAAGAAGTTGGCTGTGTGCTTCGAAAACGATCTCTGTTAATGTTCATTCTATGTTGTTCGTTAATCGTGTCCGTTATGTCATCAGGATAAGCCAGCTAAGCTATAGCACATAATGCACTCATCGTCTTGCATCGAAATTTGACAATCTTATCATAGCCTTCGAGTGCTATCTGCGTTACCCGTCCCTAAGTGAGAAGTGATAGATTAGAGGGAATGCAGCTAATCAACAACATCCACCGTCAATTCTTGAGCTACTCGAAACGAATAGTGAGATTGACCGTCACGTTATTCGGTGATGAAATTCAAACCTGGGACCTCCAGGTTGCGAATCGAGCGCTCTTATCACCTGGTCATCCAGACTTTTTAACTCCCCGAAGAAGCCTGTTAGGTTATAAATTCGCAGTGGCTATTATACACGAATTCAAAACTTATTATTTCTGTATATAAAATTAACAAGATAATCCAAATTGATAATTATCGTTATCTGGCTAATTTATGAAACAACGTATTTTAAGTTTATAATCTTAACCATAGATATAACCTATATCTATTAAAATATGTTTGAGATCGTTTCAGGAATATAATTAAGGTATTTTTTTTTATTGCTTGAAGATATTTTAATTAGCACGATTTTCATTCTATTCTTTAGTAGTTTCTCATGCCACCATACGTTATACATGACTTTTCAATGAGTTTTGTTCACAAAAGGAACCATAATTTAATATAATTCTTTAAACCGTACACTACTGTCTCAATATGTAAATAATATTGCTATCTGGAGTTCTAGTAATCCAAGTCCCGCGACAGTTGGGGTCCAATCGTCGCTAAATACAGTGTACAATTGTGTATAACTTAACATCAAGCATCAAACTTAATTTGTTCTTTAAAAAATAAGTTTCAACAAAAAGTGGTAAGCAAACCTGAAAAGACTGAGGACCACCTGTCAAACAAATTAAGAAACAGCGACCTCTAAAGTATAAATCTATAAGTTAAATTACGAAAAGTTTTAATTCTGTTTTGGTAGCGTTCAAACATTTTGTTATTAAAATGTCGATAAGACGAGAAGGATGGAAATTCCCTAAGGCCTCTCAAATGGGCTAATCAAAGACCTGTTCACGTGGTTGTGTTATAGAGAACGCGATATGTAAAAGTTACGAAACTGAAAGTTAAACACAGACTGATTTATTTGAATTTTGAGAGAGGCTAAAAAATCAGCTTTGTTTGAAATTATCTCCACAAAGCTCTCAAATAAAGATTTCTGAAAGTAAAGCCACCTAGTGGCACAGCGGTAAGTCTGCGGACTTACAACGCTAGAAACCGGGTTTCGATACTCGTGGTGGGCAGAGCACAGATAGCCCTTGTGTAGCTTTGTGCATAATTAAAACAAACAAACAAACCACAAAGCTCTCAAATAAAGATTTCCGAAAGTAAAGCCACCTAGTGGCACAGCGGTAAGTCTGCGGGCTTATAACGCTGGGAAGCGGATTTCGATACCCGTGGTGGGCACAGCACAGATAGCCCATTATGTAGCTTTGTACTTAACTACAAACAAACTGAAAGTAAAATTAAAGAAAAATTATTCTTAATTAAACGAACAATAGTGTACTGCTTTTAAATTTGACTATGAAGGATCTAACTTTTAAATTTTTCAGTATATTGGCAGAAAAATTATTGTAGACTCTCTCTCTCTCTCTTTATACCTATATATATATATAGATGTGTGTTGTTAAGTATGCGTAGGTGTTTATTACGTAGAAGGGTCGATGAACGTGTAGATCAGATCATTTATAAAACCTAATTTACAAGTGATATGAAATTCAACATCAGCCAGGATATAAGAAAACCAGACGTGACAGTCATTCTTGTCTGAGTATATAAAGGGATTTCAACATTATGCCGCAGCCTATGTTTTTAATCTATACGTTTCTTGAAATTTATTATTGTTGTTCTCCGAAAGTTTAACGTAGCGCAACAGACTCGGATTTAATGTCTGGAACTTTCTCCAAAGTTTAAGAAATAATTTCAGCGGTAAATATAAAGCCAGTTAGACTAGTGTGAGCCTGTTAGTCAGTTAATGAGGGGATAATTTATTCATTTGGCCTGGTATTCTCAACCAACGGAAAGATAAACAAGAAAGTGACCAGAAATTAAAAGAATATTGCGGTGAAAGAAAGAGAAAACTAAAATCACATCGATAAAATGATACTTAAAAGAGTAATCATAGGAACAGTATATATATATATATAGTATTTATTAAAGAATTAAAATCGAAAATAAATTTGACGGAGGACAAGTTAGAAAGTGTACAGTTTGTTTGTTTGTTTTTGAATTTTGAATTTTGCGCAAAGTTACTCGAAGTTTATCTGCTATACCGTCCCTAATTTAGCAAAAATAAACTAAAAGGAAGGCAGATAGTGAAAACCACCAAACGCCAAATCTAGGGCTACCCTTTTACCAACGAATAATGGGATTGATCGTCCCATTATAACGCCCCCAATGGCTTAAAGAGCGAACATGTTCGGTGACGGAATTCGAACCAAGAGTGTACAAACTGGAGACCAAAAATCCATTGAATATGTTTAGGTGGATCACAACGACAAAATCAAAGACTAAAAAAAGGACATTAGTAAAGTACAGAAGGATTATAACGCCAAGACAGGATAAATCATAAAAATATTCAAAATGATATCAACTCTAGGATAACATGTTCTAGGAATTAAACTAACAAATGCAAGTATCAAACCAACCAAGCCACTTAATCTCTATTTCTGTATCTGCTCAAGAATTCCAACTTCAATCTCCATAAACTATGCAATGTGGAATAGGAGAACCCACTCCTCCCCTATCTACAAATGTTACTACTATTCCTATTACATCTGTGACCGCAGGATCTTCCTGGCCTACTTACGCTATATCACCGCCTCATCAAGTTATGGAACTTAACAGATTGTGATCGAAAATTACCACGAGAAAAATATCAGCCGTAATTTACAATAATTTCAAAGTGAATAGATGGCGTGGCGAACAGCAAGTTTTCCTCTTACTACACATTTACAACGGTCAACTTTAACAACATTAAGCAACCTTTCAACTGGAAACCGTAACAACTGCCTGATATTTGTGGCCGTCTAATCAGAATAAAGTTTAGGAGAAGAGTAAAGAGTGAAAACAAGACTTTAGCTGAATATATAGAAATACTTTCCAAATTATCTCATCCAGACGCTCCACGTGAAGTGACGGAGCTGATGACGTAATGGATTATGATATGTGAATTAAACTAAAATATAGCAGGTGTATATCCTGGGAAGCTGTTACGTTAGTAACGAAAACAGGATAAATCAACCTGGAATTGTCAGATCCAACTGTGTAGAGACACCAAGTTCAGAACAAGTAAAAAAAAAGGGATTAATTAGGCAACTGCTTATTCAGAATGGAAGCAGCAGACAATGAGACAGAAGGTGTTTCAGTTACATCTGTCACGGGAAAAGGAAGGTACTAAAAGTTTGGAAAATACGAATGCTGTGATGAATAAACCGTTGATTATAAACCAAGGAGACGATATTCTGAGGTGGTTGCACCATTTTGGTTGATGCTGGTTCTATGGTTACCATTCTTCAACCTGATTGGGTAATAAAAGGTGGAAAAATTGCTTTTATATATAAAGCAACTAGGTGGATTGATGCGATCAGGAAGTTGTTTTAAAGTTCCAACAAGAGGAAATTTGAAAGTTACTCTCAGTGTGGGAAGTTTCTCTAAATAGTATAATGTGTTGGTAATTGGCATTATGGAATAAAACATACTGGGAATGGACATCATGCATGGAGCAACATGTGAGGTTAAACTTACTTCAAGCGTTATTACCTGCTATGACCAGAAAGTCTCTATACGTTACACGCAAATTACAATACTAAAGGTTTAATTTCCAATGAAAACAAGTGCAAAATTTACAAGATAATACAGACAACCAATCTCAAGTGCGACAAAATGCAGAATCCTGAAAAACAGATGGTCCATACCAAAGGTCATCTACTGTGATCCTTTAGTACGTTGTCGTGAGAACGGCCAACTATTTAGTTTCAAAAAAGACTTCAATAGGGTTAAGTTACCCTGCTGAAACCGTGGTCTTCCCTAATGACAAGATACAAGTGATGAAAAAGGACATGAGATCATTCCACATTCATGAAATTTTAAAGGCACAAAAAGGAGCTTATTAGCTTCTCAAGGTTGTCCCTTCTAGCTCCCAACTATAACCATCCCCTGCTACTCACGTATTCATCCAATCTTTTCTTGAACTCAGTTAAATTTTCTGCCTCCAACACCCTTGAATGCAGCTCATTTTAAAAGTTACAATTTCGATTGTACTTTGTTTCATATATTTAATTAATGTTTTAATAATTGTAATGTTTAGATTCACGAATATTAATGTTGTTAATTGTAATGTTTAGATTTACGAATATTAATGTTGTTAACTGTAAAAAAGTTACTTAACTGTTAATTTTAGAAGTTTAACGTACCTTTGTTTTCTTTGTGTAATAGGATTGTTCCAGGAATTAACCAATACAGGGAGGAGACAGTGTTGTAGCCTACGTTTTTAATTTAAGTGTTTCTAGAAATTTGTATTATTGTTTAGCCTGAAGGAAGTTTAACGTAATGAGCATGGCTTTAATGTCTGAGAATTTTCTTTGAAGTTTAGTGAACAATTTAAGCTGTATATATATACATATATATATATATATATATATATATATGTATATATTGGTCAGTTTGTCCGTTACTGTCATTCAGTTAGTTCAGTGCTGTAAATATTGAGTTTGTTTTTCGTCGATGAAATTGACAAGTAAGCGAAATTTCTGTTTAGACGTAGTTAGGCTTATCGGTGATCGTGGACTCCACTAAACGTGAAGTTGAAGAAATAAAACGTTTTTTAATCAGTAAGTGGTCTGAACTTTGCATTGTTCTTTTTATGAAATAATCCAAAAGAAATTATTAAATCAATCCAACAATAGGAACCATTAAACAAATCTTTACAGATCTAGAGCATGAACATTAAAACTATTTTATCAACTTTTAATTTTAAAGAAACGTATATGACCAATATGATCTTTATGTTTTACACTTTTTTAATAAAAAGTATTAATATTTTTATGAAATTTATTGTAAAATAACTTTAATAATCTTCAAACGTAGCTTACATTAAGTACTGGTTAATTTGCTGCTTTAAAAAACATTATAAAATGTACAACATGCCATCTTTTTTATTAAGTCTAAGTAACTTTCTAATTTCGCCGATAAGGGTGTTTTATACCTGAATCTTGATTTTTAAAACCACATACATATATAACACTAAAGTTGAACTTTTGGGTCCTACAACCCAGTCTGATTGAAAGGCTCTAGTGTTGAAGTAAAATATTGTTAATTGTAGTAAACAAAAGACAAACGTGTAACGCGAATTTCCAGTTTAACAGTTATTTCGTTAACAAATCAAAAGAGGTTTTACGAACTTGTGAGATATAAATCTGGTCAAACACTTAGATGACTCGGTATCAAGTTACTAATAAAAAATATGTTTTATGGAACAGTATTTATGTTATTTAGCAGGTAAATTTAATGCAAGGAGAATAATTTAAGTGATATCGACCTTATAAAAGGAATCTGTTATTAAAACGTTTTCGAAAGTGGTCTTTCAAGTGTTCCTCAGGTGGGACAGCGGTAAGTCTACGGACTTACAACGCTAAAATCTGGGGTTCGATTCCCCGCGCTTTGCTCTAAAAAAAACTGACTAACATGTCTTTAAAGGACAGTTTTAAATTTCGTCACAGGTTTATTTGTTGAAAATTTGGGAAAAATGTGTTACTATCCAGTAACCAACGTTTTACATTGTGTAAATCAAACGAATGCTAATAATACTTACAGTTAACATTGTTTTAACATACATACTTTACAATAGCTTTATAACCACATTTAGAAAATACGGAAAATAGCTTTATTAACTAGATATAGAATACAGTGTTAACTAATATAATAGGCCTAATACTAATATCTAATGACAAATAATTTAATTATAAATCAAGGGTGTTAGTTTGTACAACTTAATGAATCTGGAGTAAGGTTGGAAACGACAAGAACTCCAGATAAAAAACAAACGTCATTCATCCAATGTTTCAGCTTACACCTTCATCAAAGTAAAATGTTTACAGTAACTCTCGCATTACAATCACTGATAAAAAAAACTGTTATTCCAATGAGAATATTTGAACAAATACAGTATTACATTTTTAGAAGCTATAGCTTTTAAAGCATGGGAAATATAGGTTTAAACAAGTATTTTGCGATCATTCTCAAGAGCACGGTTTTAAACCGTAAAGAAAGTTTTTGTATTTAAATTAACATTCAACAATATAACAATGTATTTAAGTTAGAGAATCAATAATGTTTACGCTATTATATTGTTGAATATTGATTTAAATACAAAAACCTTCTTTGCCGCTAAAAACCGTGTACTTGAGAATAATCACACTAACAATCGAAATGATTTACCTGTTTAAATAAAAAAAAATCTTCCTTAATGTAAACTTGTAAAAATATATATCATCAGTAAACGAAACAGTATTATATTGTATTCATGCGAACATATAATATAGTTCTTTAAACAAAGTATATAACGCAACCAAATAATAAATATAAGAAATCGTTAATTAGTAATTTTTTCTTATCTTTGTGTTTTGGGTACGGCCAATCAAAGAATGCATTAGGTCTCTACGTCACAGATTCTCTTTTCAGTTTCACCTCTGGTGGAAAATAAAATAAATCTTTAAATATATATATATATATATATTGTTTCAAACAACTCACCGTTACTATAAAATGAAATATCATTTTCAAAGATGAATTATTAGGATAGAATTGATTCAAATTTTCTTTTCAGTTTATTTTTTTGAAAAAGGTGTGTTGTAAAGAAAATGATGTTTTTTTTTCTTGATATGATTTAAACTCAGTCTAAAGAATTCACTTTGCAAAAAAATAATATATATTTGTATGTAAGTTAACAAATATATATATATATATATATAGCAAAATAGATACAAAGTGCTAATAATCAAAGAATTTACAGTACAGTTAGATAGAAAAGAAACAAATAAATAAGCTAATTGTTTGTCTTGAAGCTAAACCACAATGGGCTATCTACTGTATCTACCGTAGAGAATCGAAACCCGGAGTGTAGTGTTGTAACTTTGTAAACTTACCGCTCTCCCACCACATATAGACACGCACATATACGTAAATACGCAAACAAACGCACAAACACACGTATCGTCATATTGGAACCAGATACTATCATTTTAAATTATATTATTACACGAAATTATATTCAAGTCAACGACGTAAAGTAGCTGTTTCAGAATTGATATTATTACGTAACGTAAGGATGTTTTCAAGGGTTAACCTATATAAATTAGAACTGTTTTACAACATCATTTTCAGTACTCTCTCAGGACATGATATACTGCGATTAAAACTAACAAATTTCAGTAACATAATTTTTCTTATCTCTTTGAACGTGCCCAAATATTTATCCACTTTTTCACATTTGAAACACGTCCGTTCGTATTTGGTTTTTCATATGTTAATACACTACGACTTGCCGTACCAAGTCATGAATCAATGACGTCGTATTTTATTATTGGCCAATAAACCAAGCCGTGGCTAGAGAGGCGGAGACTGGAAATTCGGCGTATATTACATAAGTTGAATTTGTTGCGTTCTTTCAGATTTACCAATACGAATGAAGACCATGTTGAGCAACGAGTGAAAAGAGACGTGTTGTGAGATATCAGCAAATAGCAAAGATTTCTGTCAAACGTATTACAGCCTAGACCAGAATATCTTTTCTCTTCGTCTACATAAAATTTACAAGTAGCAGGAAACAAATGATGAACCAAACATCAACTCTCTTCATGGTCATCTTCATGGCAATGTTGTTCTTAGCTGCTGGAAGGCCTTATTTAAGGTAAGTAGCATATCGTCTTGCCAAGGTCCATAAATTGTGTTCTTAAATATATGTTGAAAAAATATAGATGACATCCTTCTGAGATGATAATTCAATTTAAAAAAAAAAGTACCGTTGATACAGATTTCATAACATTTGAATTTAAGATATAATATTTCATAAACAATTCGTTGAAATATACGATATTTTTAACATTAATATTTAATTGTTCGTAACGATTCAACTGGTCTACAACATGTATATGTACGGGAAACGATGTTTAAAATATGCAAATAAAGCAACATTAATTATAGCAGAAATAAAGTTCTTGTATTCATGATTTCTGGATATTTCAAAATAATTACATTCGTTTATGCTATGGAAATCTCTTATAATTTGCACGTAGTTACTGTTTATTTGTTAATATTTTATGATGATATATTGTTTGATATAAATATCTATACATATAAGAAAATACTGGAATATCAGACTATTTTATTAACTTCATTAATTTCTTCAAGCGGTTTCGTGACTTCAAAGGTTATTCTTCGGGATGTAATTTTACAGATAATATACAACAAAAACATTCAAATACCGTTTTTTCAACTAAACATAAGTAATCTAAATTAAATACATATACTTTCCAAGCATACAAACACATAACATACTCCATGTATACATCAAATACATTAAAAATACTCAAAAATAAATAAAATTAGTCAATATACTTTCCTTTTTAAACAAAATATTATAAAAATACAATTTATTTATTCTATTATTTCATGCTCCTATTTATTATTTGTCTTTTCTGTAAAGTCTTAGCGACAGTTTTCACAGTATCACAATTTTTACTGACCTTACATATATTAATTTATTTAAAATGATTCTTAAGCCTCAATGGATACAACAAAATAGTTACGGTAAAAAAAAATTAACAAATTTTGTAAAGTTTTTAATATGGTTGATTAACAAGAAAATTTTTGTAATTTAGGATGTTTCTATTATATAAAAGTTTTTGAATTCTACTATTTTTCTTTGTTTGGGAGAGCCTAATATTAACTTGAAACAAAACTCCAACTACTGCTTTAGCGTTAAATGAACAACATCTTTTGGAGTAGTTTTTATAAACTAACGTGAAATAATTAAAGTAATTGTTCGGATATTCTTCATTCTAATTTGTCAAGTTTTTCGTCACTCAATTAAACTTTACCAGATGAAAAACAATAAAATGAAATATTAATACAGCTACAAAACTTTTAATATAAAATGCAAATTTTTTTATAAAAAAAACAATATTCTCGAAGGTAATACTTGGAGTTTTCAGCTGGTTATATTTTTGATATACTTGCTACTCATAATAACAAAAATATTTTGAAGACTTTTGAAAACTACGGAAATTTAGGGGAACTGGATAATTCGAGTTGCATCTCTTGATAGTAGATTGAGGCATAAAATTCCAAGAATCTCAAGAAACTAGTCCTAATAATTATATTCGATTTTAAACACGATGTTAAACTCATCCTATTTTACTGAAACTGTAAATTTTTGATATTTCAAGATTTATTTAACTCTATCTGATTTAAATTTACCGTACTTTTTCTGTTTCGTTGTTTTGCAATATCAGTTTGTAAGCAGCATTAATCCAGTGTGATTACGCTCCAGTTTAATTCCAAATGTTCCTATACTTAGTCCAGAGAAAGACTGCATGAAAGTTTTAGTTTTCCACGTTGTTGTGACATCTCATCATTCTGTGTCTCAGAATGTCATCCATTACTCAGCGGTCTTGCTTTCTCGTTACTTTTTCATTTTTGACTGGCTTGTTCCGAAAGCTGAATACAAATTCCACGAAATTTCGTTGCATTCTTCTTGCCATATCTCACACGTTCTTATGACATAAACATTTAACATAGATTTAACATATATTAATTTAATGACGTTAATGAACAAAGGATACCGAAACTAAAGAACAATTACTCAACAATCATTATTTTGCATTCTAGTGATGGCTTTGATTTGTGGTTTAGCATTGTGAAGATCGTTATACTTGGGTAAAAAAAAAGCAAACAAAAACAGTTTAAACTTAAATCGATAATACCCTTTTGTAGGGCAGTAGGAAGCGGTAAGGCCAATCAGGCCATGGCCTGACCACTTTTTCATGACATATATAGCTAAAATTTATGTATTGAAACTTGCTTCTTTTAATTAAAAAAAATTACGTTGTGTATACGCAGTATTTATTTCAAGATTCAATTTCATAGCATTAAATTTTCAAAAATTTCCAGGGGCATGCTCTCAGACCTCCCTAGAAATGTCAATGTGGCAATTGCCTGATCACTCTCAAATTGCTTCTTACGGCAATACTTTTGTAAATAAAAGACACGCAATGAGTAATACAAGAGCAGTGTAATAAAATCGTCCATTTTCTTAATTTCAACTTACCATAGAAAAGTAGCGAATGTCAGAGATGTTCTTCGATATTTCCACCAAAATCCACCATCCTAAGCCTTACGTTCTCCCTTTTCTGACAAGAAACATACCATACAGTAATCTATTTTCGTGTCACAAATATATATGAGCAATGTTGTTAATTCAATTTTGGTTCGGGTTATTGTATACATGAATTGAAACTGACTATCTCCATTTCTGAAGTTCTTGTTCTTTGAGCTTTTTAGAAAATGCTGTGAAGACGTTTATTAGATTTTTGTTGTCATCTGCAATATTGATTCCACCATCCAAGTCTAGCGTTAAAACTAAGAGTCAGAGACGGTTGCCTAGGGCGTTAAATATTCGGGATATTCAGTGCGAGTAGGGGGGTGTCTGTTATCTAACTACATGTTTAAAATGTACCTAATACGTAAGTCAATAACTGAAACGTTATATCAAATTATAAGTGAGGGTATGAAATAAAAAACAACAACAAAGAAATTGTCTTAGAAACTGATGAAAGTGGTTTTATGTAAAAATAGGTTTACTGGAAACACATCACACAACAAAACATATTCTTTACTAGCTGGAGTACCCGTCCCCTGGACGGAAGTTATTTACATTCATGATTAATGAAAGGTTATCTTAGGACATGAAAAGTTGCTTCCCTTATAAGTAACTGTAAAAAAACGCCCATAAAAACTGCAAAACACAAAATGGAAAACCACAACTATGCATGTATCTCCCCATGGACCTAACAAATCTTCATACCAAATTTGGTGAAGATACACCAACAGGGGGCGAAGTAGTGGTAAAAAAACGCCCATAAAAACTGCAAAATGCAAAACTGACCTTTTGTGTGTACCCCCGCATGGACCTAATGAACCTCTATACCATTTTTGGTGAATATCCATCTACAGGAGGTGAGGTAGTTGTAAAAAACGCCTATTAAAATCGCAAAACTGAAAAAGCTATAATGAACCTCCATATCAATTTTGGTGAATATCCATCCACACCCTGCGAAGTAGTTACATTGAAATACAACAAACAACAGCAGGCAGTACTATTATATTTATATAGATATTTCAGATTTATTTCATTTTCATCAAATGTAACATAATGTAATATAATCTCGATGTAGAATCCTTCTATATTCTTTCATTCGCTACGCTATCTACCGTAAACTGCAATTTTGTCATTTCAAAACTCATCAGTACAGTTTGTGTCAGCAAACCACGGGAAAACAGTTAGGCCTCGTGTCTATATAATATTTATGGGTATTTTCGAGTCCTTTTTAACTAACCATAGAATAATCTAAGTTAATTTAGGTATGTGAATAATATTACAGCATGTATTATTCGGTATTATACAGCGGAATAACTGTTTAATGATTATATTATAAATTTATTTTATTTTCACCAAGCCCGGCATGGCCAGGTGGTTAGGGCACTCGAATCACAATCTGAGGGTTGTGGGTTCGAATCCCCGTCCCACCAAACATGCTCGCCCTTTCAGCCGTGTGGGCGTTATAATGTGACGGTCAATTCCACTATTCGTTGGTAAAAAAATAGCCCAAGAGTTGGTGGGTGGTGATGACTAGCTGCCTTCCCTCTAGTCTTACACAGCTAAATTAGGGACTGCTAGCACAGATAGCCCTCGTGTAGCTTTGCGCGAAATTCAAAACAAACAAACAAACTTTTCACGAAAGGTAAAATTGAAAACAGAATCTGTGACACAGAGGCCTATTTGACGTTTATTTGTTGACCGGGAATTATTATGCAGTCGAATTTTTAGCAAAGAGCAACCTAAGCTAAACTATAACGCCTTTCTTCAGTACAAAGTTGTGTCCTTGGTTTTGGGGTATTTTAGTGGAAATGTAGAAATTATTTAAATATAATCTTCTGTGGATTGCATATGGTTGAGTTCTTAAGGAGGACTAACCACGTACTCAGAAGAAAGATGGTGAACGAAATTAAGGTGTCGCGGTTTTTGGCTATTCTCCAGTTTTCGACTTTGGTCGCGCTGGATAACTGAAAAGTAGCATATACACTTAAGATAAAGTGACTATGACAAGTAGCTATTCATATCTAGCTTCTGATAACCTGTAGAGAAGAAATTCCAGTTGACTTTTGTATTACTTTATTAAGGGCATCCGTGCCATATCTACAAAGAGAATACTAGCGCACCCTCCGATAGTTAGCTATTTTCCATAGCACATAACAGTATCTTCCTGGATACGTGAAGTTTTTGATTAATTGTGTTTCTCTTTTAAGTCTGTGTTGTCTCAAATTCTAAAGGACAAAAGGTTATTTTCAGTCAAGAAAATTTTCTAATTCGGTTTCTCATGATTATGCTTCGCTTTTCGGTAACTGCAACATCAAACAAATTTCACGATAAAAGCTTCCATAAACTATATTTGTTTGTTTTAGAGCAGAGCCACATTGGGTTATCTGCTGTGTCCGCAACGGGGAATCGAACCCTTAATTTTAGCGTAAGGTTACTGCTGGTCCATCGGGGCCCCTGAACTTGAAAACGCTCTCTTTTTGAGAACAAAAGGAAAGTTAAAATATATATCTGTAAACCGGAACAAGGCTCCCACATAGTCTTAGAATTGTCAAATTACAAAGCTTGTTTTAGTTTATCAAAAGCTTTAATATTATAGTATTTTGGCACTTGTGTATAAAGTTAAAATCATAAATAATATTCAACGTTAAACTGTTACACAATTAAAAACATTTTATTAGGCCTATCTATGACCTACTAACAAGCTATAAATACTTTGGCTATTGTCGGTCATCCACACAGGATCATCTCTAAGCACCTTACAGTACTCATACCTTGAGCAAAGTTCATCCACACAGGCTCCTCTCTAAGCACCTTACATTACTCATACCAATTTTAAGAAGTTCTTTAAATTTTCAAATGCCACCCAGGATGCAAGATAATAGTTAACTGTTAATATTTCATAGACTCTACCTAACCTTATCTGCATAGCAGATTAATTCTTAGCATATGCGAGGATAGTGTTGGTCATCAGAAGACTAGGCACTCATTAACATGATTGTTCTTGTGAATTTTCTTTTCTTCAAACAACATTAAAATCTAGTGCGTAATTTGGCTAATCACAAAAAAGTTGATATCTTATACTGTGGTGTTATGAACGTGAAAAAAATAGAGAAGGGTGTATGATATATATGTGTTATGTGGAGCTAATTTCTACGATACGCAAAAAAAATTAATGTTAAAAATTACAAATTTTGTAATAAGCCTAATCTGAGCTTTCCACGTATATATGAACACTGCTCTCCGCACTTCTAGACTCGCCCTCCGCCTACATAGACTCACCAGTGTTTTCTTCATCTCAAATGACAAAAATTGCACCAAATATTTTTAGGTTGTGCCCCCCCAAAAAAAAAGAAAGAAAGAAAAAAAAAAGAATCACATCCTTCTCATGAATGAGTAAATGTTAAAATATTAATTTCTGCTAGTAGATTTATTCGTGATTTTTTCTTTCTTCTTAATTAAACGCCCCCTAGTGGCACAGCGGTATGTCTGCAGACTTACAACGCTAGAAACCTGGTTTCGATATACGTGGTGGGCAGAGCACAGATAGCCCATTGTGTAGCTTTGTGCTTAACTTCAAACCTGTGTGGATGAACTTTGCTCAAGGTATGAGTAATGTAAGGTGCTTAGAGATGATCCTGTGTGGATGAACTTTGCTCAAGGTATGAGTAATGTAAGGTGCTTAGAGATGATCCTGTGTGGATGAACATTGCTCAAGATTTAAACTGTCCTAATGTCATGTGTTTTTCGTGAAGGCTATATGATATAGGTTCTAATAACTATGTGAAAATACAGAAGTACTCACAGCC
>NW_013666796.1:105520-107224 GCF_000517525.1 Limulus polyphemus
GTTTAACGTTGAATATTATTTATGATTTTAGCATTAATATTCCTTAAAATATAATTATGAATTTATAGGGTGATGATTTTATATAACTTAGTATTCAAGTTGTAATTATTATGCTAATAAAAGCCTCTTTGATGATTTTTATTATAAGTTTATTATTGTAGACTGTATTTTGAATTTAGACATTTGTATTGTTGTTTTGTAAGAGAAGGGTTTTACATCTCATGATAAACGCGTGGCTTAACGTTTGGAATTTTATTTTAAAATAGTTTGAGCAGTATAAGTCGCGAGTTAGATTAAAGTAGATGATTACTGATTTTTAGCCTGTTAGTTAATGAACGAGTAAGCTATATATGATTTAGTTAGTTAGTTCAGTGTGGTGATAACTGAGTTTATGTTTCAATGAAGCCATGAAAAATAAACCGTACGCTTTTAAGAGAGATAAAATAAGCAACATTTTAAATGAACTTGTTGTACTATTAACATCTCATGTAAATTTAGGCCTACCAGTGAACATTGATTAAATTATCTTGTAGAACGTGTAGTCGAAAAAATAAAACGCTTTCGTCATCATTAAGCAGAGTGGAATTTGTGTCCTTTTTACCGAAAAATCCGCCCAACACCGATTTTGAATAACATATGGACTTAAAAAAAAACCTATTTCTTTATTTCCTCTATTTTAGAGAAAGGCGCAGTGGAATCTCTGATCAACGACTAGCCGAACTAGAAACTTTAGTAAACATTTCGAAACTGAGAAGTAGTGTCTATGGCTTGGTACCTGCCGTCGCTTTCGGAGCTTTTGATCCTGCACGACTGTAAGTTTTACTTCTACCTGTAGTTTACTTCAATCTATACATAACTTAAAATCACATCTCCTATTGGAAGAAAATATTGAAATATAAAACAAAATAATCTTGAAGATAGCTGCTCAAAAGAGTAGAATATCAGAGGACGATCAACCAGTATTTGGCTGTATGAGTATAGAGACGCGTGCATTTACTGATATGAACATCATAAAAAGATATCCATTTTGCAAATCAAAATACTCTGATCAGTTTGTTAGCAAGCATATCTAAGATGACGTTCCCATCAGGTAAATTAAGGACAAAAAAAAAAACTAGCAGTGAACTTCTTCTGCAATATCTGCCTTCAGACATAAATAGAGGGCAGCACAGGCTAAAAAAATGTCTTCAAAATATTCGTTTGAAAGTTTAGTTTACTTAATGATACGAGTTCTAATAAAACCCCTATTACTGCAAACGAGGATGATTGTTTTACTCAATATTAGTTAATGTTTAATTAAGTTAATGTTTAATAGGACAGAAATATTTCATCTTATATTTTGAACCGCTAATATAGCTTTAATATTTTATCAAAGCTAACTTGTAAACTGCCAAAACTATGGTAAATTCACTATTTCCACTTTTTCAAAGCGTATGTATCATAAACTAACCATTTTGGATTTTTGTACGTGATATTTGAGCATATTATTCTCCGATTTTGTTTTTAATTTTGTCCCATTTCAATTAAAAAAAACGGAAACGCAGTTATACATGTATATGATTAAATACTATTATCAATATATGTAAAACACCGTTATATGGACCGGCATGGCCAGGTGGTTAGGGCGCTCGAACTCCCGTACCGCCAAACATGCTCGCCCTTTCAGCCATGTGGGCGTTATAATGTAACGGTCAATCCCACTAT
>NW_013666796.1:107428-113415 GCF_000517525.1 Limulus polyphemus
AAACGAACCGTTATAAGTTGCCTTTAAAAAACATTATCGACATGAAGTTAGTTGTTTGTGAGAATAAATTTAGCAACACTTCGATTTCAAGGCTTGAGTAATTCAGTTTTACTAAGTTCGCAACCCATTACTAAACTTTTATATGATAAAATATGTTTTTGAGGACCCTTTTCGAACCTCACACGTTTACCTTTCAGAAAACACAGTTAAATTAGATTTATGAAAACTTGTCAGGCGTAGTAAAGTCGGTCAACATTACAACCAAGTGTTTTTCACTCTACTTATGTTGAGCTAATTTCAGAATTCTTCACGCAAAGTTAAATAAAGGGATATCTGCTCATAACAACTTATATAAATTTGAGCTTATAGACTAGAGGGAAGGCACATAGTCAACAGCACCCACCGCGAACTCTTGGGTTACTATTATCTGACTGAATAATGTTTTTGTTTTATATTTATGACCGCTCTTATAACACGACCACAGCTTCATGAACCCGCAAACACACTAACCACAAGGTCATTCCTAATTTCAAATCAAACCTAGAATTCATGTACGGGCAGCATAATGATTAGGTCACGTCCGACCCCGAACTTTAGGGACTCGTCTTTAGGAAAATCATCGTATAAAATGATCCAGCAATTCTGATTTAAAGCACAGATTTTGTATCCAGATCCTTATCGTTGAAGTTTCTATATTTATTATATATGTGCTGAGTCTCTGGTGGAGCACCGGTAAATGGTGGTCCATTGTGAAGCCTGGCGCTAACAACAACAGATATGCCGAAGATATCTTAGATAATTTTTTTAGCTGATTTTATGAACGGTTTATTAGTAGTACGCAATATTTTATTAACATTTATGTGATTTCGAATATTCTATCATCATCAACTGATTATTGTAACTCCTCGTGGCACAGCTGCAGGTCTGCGGACTTACAACGCTAGAAACCGGGTTTTGATACCCGTGATGAGAAGAGCACAGAGAGCCCTTTGTGTAGCTTTTTGCCTAACTACAAACAAACAATGTTATTAAATAATCGACTACTATATTTGATTGTCGTAATGAATCAGCGTATCATTCAAGTCATTTTGTAGGTAATTATGTTTTTCATTAGTAACACGCCCCCCCCCCCAGTGGTACAGCGGTATATCTGCAGACTTACAACGCTAGAAACCGGGTTTCGATACCCGTGGTGGGCAGAGCACAGATAGCCCTTGTGTGGCTTTGTGCATGATTAAAAACAAACAATCATTAGTAACACAGGTGAAACACGTATATGCAGGGATTTAATCTAAAATGTTGCAGAGTTTAATTGTATTTTACTTTCAGATAATTCCATTTTATTGTAAACCATCTACAAGAAAGATGACCGCGTGTATTCACACTCTCCCAATAAAAGTCAAGCCGTGTTCTTTGTTTTTAACATTTATTTTTGTACCTCTTTCTTTAGAGGAAAGAAGAGAAGATCTAACAAGATTCCGAAATTAATGCATCGTTTAAAAGCCCCTACTTCTCAGTCGTACACGTCCAAAAACTACATCAAGAAAGAATGAAGATTTCAACTGTCTGACTTCTGAGTCTGCAGGATGGTTTGACTTAATCTTATCCCTTCTGTACCTCATTCGTTTGTGAAAATTTTGTTCGTTTTATGATTGTAGACGTAGTCAGGTGTGATGAAAAATAATTCATATATTACGTTAAGTTATAAATGAATTTTAAGGTCATAAAAAGACAAATATAGTTAAAACCGCATAGGCGACGAAAATATCAACATTAAATAATAGGTTGAACAAGTTTTTACATATTTTTTATTTAAAGGATGACGTTTCGACCTAGCGGTCTTCGTCAGATCGTACAATTTACAATATATATATATTAAAACTTGGCGATTGTTCAACCTATTATTTAATTTTAAGGACATAAAACAAAAGTAGCATAGACGTCAGATCAAACTGATTTTGTATGGCAGGAAAGATCCCCTACCTGATAATAATTTAGATACCTCACATGACGTTAATTACCCAGTCTTTTTGTGTGTGGAACAAGTCCTAACAAGCTATTTCCTTTTCTTATGAAAACACCTTACGAATCTAATTTCTCATGAGCAATGAACCAGAGTTTTTTTCTTCTCTTTAAAAAAAGCCCCAGGATAATAATGACACAATACAAGACATTATTTCTGGCCAATCAAAGATGGTTTCCTAACTGATATAAGTTGGGTATTTTTTTTTATTCCAAGCAGCAAGTTGCATGTCTTACAAATCAATGATAACCTATCTGATGGTTTTAATCAGCTTCTGCACAAGATGATGTCAGATCCACCTGATGTCAAGTAAAACTTCCTGGCTCATTCAAGTTGACACTTCACGATTGTCGGTCTCTATATCGCCATATTAGAATACCGACTGACTTTGCACATCTATGTTTTTTGTTTGTTTCGCGTCAGTTCAAAAAGGGGGAACTATAGTTTGTCAGTAGTAAGTTTACGGATATACAACACTAAAATACGAAGTTCGATTCTCCGCGGTGGACAAAGTGCAGATAGCCTGCTGTGTAACTTTGCACTAAGAAAACGACAACTTTGGTTTACGGTAACTAAAGTGCAGAACAAGACCAACTGGTCAAGTAATAGGATTTCTGTGGTTTTCACCAGTACCCTGGACAACCGGAAAGGTTTATGGAGATTTTATTATTGCCAGGGGCACTTAAACCACCCCTTTCATTAAAACACAAAGAGTGACTTATTTTAGGATATTTACACTTTTCCTCATATTTTACATTGGATCCCTTTTTTATTTATGTTTTTGCGTTATAATTTGTTATGTGTGAATAATGGAAATATCACTCTTAACTTTATATTTTTGTGAATCACATATGAGGACTTCAATTATTCTGTCTTCCAATATGTGAATCAGCAACCAATTCGGATTTTTTCTTCTTCACAATACTTTGAACATTTCGCAATGTAACATTCTTCATATTTGATTGGTCAGAAATTACGATACGGGTAGCATCATGGTTGTGCAAGCTCTGATTTGTTAAGAAAACCGTGAGTCATTAATCAACAATGATGTCAAAATTGAGCATGAGACTTGTCAGTTTTTGTCATCAGAGCAAGGCCGGATTTAGACCCTTTGAAGCCCTTATGCATTACTGAGATTTTGGAGGCCCCCTTCTTAGGATGATTGAAAATTGACCCCCCCCCCCTCTAGAGTGATTCAAAATTGAGACCCCCTTTTGGGGGGCTCGAGGCCCCCAAGCAATTGAATGGGTTGCACCCACTCTAAACCCGGCACTGCATCAAAAGACATTGATCACACACAGAAAATAAGATGGATAATGCTTAATTACTAGATGTTTAATCAGTGTTAATTCACAGTTTGTTTTCACGAAGAAATATCTAATTGCTGAAGCTGTCATGCAAGTTACAGGAATTTTCAAAACTGTGTGATTTTCATTTAAACTTTTGAAATAAGCTACCATCAAACTAAATGTAACGTAGTAAAAGTCTTCGAGACACTTTCGTTCCCAAAGCAACAAAACAGTTTATCAGTTTCTATCAATAATGAACATATATTGTATCTGTATTGTCAGAATTTCAAAACATATGAACAATAACCTAAATAAAAGTAGACGTATTAGCATGAATGAACCATGTATTTTAAAACAAAAGTTTATATAAGTTTTAATTTTAGCGCAATATCAAAATTTAAATACTACTGAAAGCTTAACAGTGATTGTTGGAAGGGAAGAGCGAAATATTACAAACTTAAATTGATAAGCTTAGGTAAATGTTGCCCAGTATATTCCATTGATTAACTATATTCAGCCCAAGGTAATTTTTCTGCGAACAACGAGGATTTTAATATTCCACAGTTAATATTGTCCTATTAGTCCCTGGCCATTTTTAAATACGTCGGGGATGGAAGGGGGGGGGGGAACTTCCTTTGTAGCCTTACGCCATACGAGCTTAGTATTTGGTTTATGTTTTCCTAATCTATATTAGCAAAAAAATATACGTATATTGCAATATTTCTATAAAATACTTCACGAGAACTATACTTAAAATAAGGACTGAGTGAGTGTAGTGAACGTTTGTATACTTATTGAGAATATGATTATAAAAAAAGATAAGTAGAAAAATCACAAGGTTTCTAATATTTATAAATATTTCATAAAATAGTCTTTTCTTTTTTTAGTGTTAATTTTATGGTGCTAAAGCACTGGTTTTTTATGATGAAGATAAGAGTCTTATTATAATTGTATTTTAAAAGAAAAAGAAGTCTCGTGAAGAAAAGAAATGATCCATCGATTTTGGGGTATGAGATTAAATGCGGGTCGGTTAGAAATATTCTCGAAAGAAGACAACAAATTATTTAACTTTCTTCCAACTCCGCTTATTGTCAATAGTTAGTACCGATTTTTAACTCTAAACTTTAAAACATATATGAAAGAGAAAAGAATAAAACTAAGCACAAGAATGTGAAGATGAACAAAACATTTTTATTTCCAAACTAACTGAGACATAACTCTGCATGAAACAATGAATTGCCTTAGAAACCGTTTCTCTGTTTTTAATAAATTGAGGGTTCCGAGCCTCAGTTCAACTGGTGTTATGGCTATAAATTTCGGGTCTCAGTCCTCAATTATTTTAGTCAAGAGTTTAATTTTGAGTTAAAATCGCCCTTTTTTGTGTGTAAATCTAACATTCACGCGACTCTTAAAACCAGCCTATTTCGTAATTATCGTTATACTAACAGTGACCTGCAAAATATTAATGGTCAAATTAATATCTTTATTGTAATAGTGCTTCTTTAAATAAAAGATTTCAAAAATAGTACAAAAGAATTATAATCATAGACACCAAAATTTGTATCAATACACGGTCGTATTGGTAATTTTATTAAGCTAAAGCGCCGTTTTTTGTTTGTTTTTAATCATGAAGATAAGAGTATTATTATAATTGTATTTTAAACGAAAAAAGAGGCCTTGTGAGAGAAAAGGAATGAGCCATCGGTTTGTGCCAATTGACTTAGGCCTAATATTAGTTAAGCCTTTATTAAGTACGACCAAATGGCGTAGCTACAAAATATGCTGTCCTCCAGGCCACAATTTCGCAAACTGTGGAAGCATACTTAAGCCACTGATATTGATTATATATTCGATAAAGAGATTGATTAACACTGTAACTTGTGTACGTTTTTGCTTTAGTTTAGCTAGGGCTAAACTTGACCGAATTTAATACCATCAATAAATAAACTTATATTGTATTCTACGACCTAACGTTAAACCTTTTTAAAAACATTAGTAAGCTTTTAATACGTTGGTGTACAAAATGTCTACTAAAGTATATTTACATCCGTTGAAATGAAGTGCGCGCGCATGCGCATTTTCAGGACATAAAAAACTGAGTATTATTATAACAGATACTAGTGTATAACCCATCAAAAATGACGAGGCAAGTACGACCACCTCCACTCCATAGTATGCCCTAACCTCACATTTCATAGCCAACTGAAATGTAAATATTTTGTGAAATCAACCTTGACCAACAATGAGGCAGAAAAGTTCAGTCGAGGCAGTCAAACTTCGGTAAATTCCTTTGTGAGCCAATTAAGATTAAGATCATTCATGAAATAAATTCGTGGCGTATTCGTAGAATAATTATTGGTAAAAATCAGTTAGATTAATAACTTCTAATATATAGAAAAGTCAGTGCGTTTTGGTAACACCATGTTCCAACAATGGCTTTTATGTCAGCTTTCCTAGCAACACAAGTATAAAAATTATATAACAGGTTGAACAATCGCCAAGTGTTTTTGTTTATTTAAAGAAGGATGACGTTTCGAGCTAGCGCTCTTCGTCAGATCATACAGCTTACAACCAAGCTGTACGATCTAACGAAGAGCGCTAGCTCGAAACGTCATCCTTCTTTAAATAAAAATATTAAAAACTTGGCGATTGTTCAATCTATTATTTAATTTTTT
>NW_013666796.1:114415-123998 GCF_000517525.1 Limulus polyphemus
ATAATTTCAACTACCTACAAACTACAGTACTCACAATTTGTTAAGGAACTTTTTAAATAGACGCAATGGTATAACAATAAATAAAGTGTGTTCTACCTTACTGAAGGCATGAGTGAGTCCTAATGTTTTCAGTAAAGGATTTATAAATTAAAAATTTAATAATCTTCATGTACATACTTAAATGTATTGAAATTGTTTGATTATGTATATTATTCAGTTTTGTATAGTAATGGTTGATAGTTGTTTCTCAGACAAAAGAATT
Source organism: Limulus polyphemus (assembly GCF_000517525.1). Taxonomy (NCBI): domain Eukaryota; kingdom Metazoa; phylum Arthropoda; class Merostomata; order Xiphosura; family Limulidae; genus Limulus; species Limulus polyphemus. The sequence continues at coordinate 114,678 of NW_013666796.1, forward strand.
GAGAACACAAATTTGTAGGAAAACCTTTTTTTCGTTGTTATAGCGACGCCATCTACTGTTTAACATTGAAGTTAACTTTATGTAAGTCTATTTATTTTCCATGGTAGTATGAATATTGTCGTTGAATTGGCACTTCAAGGACCAAAAAGTAAAAATCTTTGAACTAAGAGTGTTTTCTTCGTCTTGGATCAATTATATAGTAAGGAAAAGTTATTTACTGATATTTTAAACAGCTTTTATTTTTCTACTTTTACCTTGTTTAGGCCTAAGTTTTACAATAAAATCATTTCCCTTTGAGAAGATATTACATTAAATAATCCGAATCACAGTTGATGATTTACACTTTTCACCGAAATCAACATATGTACTCTGTCCTTGCATTTAGCGTGTACGCACTATTTACTGTAACAATAGTAGCAGTTTACACTTATCTTCTATGAGCCAGGTAAAGGAGAGTCAACACTGGTTATTTGAGTCAGGAATCAAACTTCGACATAGAGTATATGCCAGATGCAGTACCAAGTTTGTGATAACAGAATGCTTTGCATATTGTTGAAATACTTTCATGTAAACAATATCCCTTATGTGGCAGCTAACATTTAACTCACAATCAAGTACGAGTCAACACCCACAGGCTGACTGCTGAAACAGTGCACCAGCTAATAACTATAATATAACATATATGTTGAGAAGTGGACTGGATAGTGAAAGCAAATGCTCTGACTTTCTCAACTAAAGCACTAGTAAAAATCATTTGTTGGCTGCATCGACAGTCTAAGCTTTGAACAGCCTTGTCTAGTGTATACAATCCAGGCTGGCTGAGCCGTGACACCTCGTGACTTCTGTGTAAATCTGCTCTTGGTTTGCGTAGTATTCACACGAAGCTGTAAAGGTAGTGGAGGTTCTACAGCAGCTAAAGCAAGTTTCTGTAAAACTGGCAATTGTTATGACTATTTGGAACCATGTTGTACTAAAAGTAACATCTATAACGAAAAGATATCGCTGACATGATTGTGTCTTCCAATAAGCTTGCTGAGAAAACTCTATGAACTTATTCATAAGGAGATCATAATCTGTCACAATTATGTCTTCCTATGAAGGTGATATAGGTAGACAAATATTCACAAGGTGTGCATTACTGAGATCAAAATCAGCTCATTATATGACTCAGCTTTCTATCAGGTCGAATTTTATTTATCACCCCACTATGAAGATATTCCAACTGAAGACCTGAGTCGTACCAATGTTCTCAGTAATCGAACGATGGAACACACACACACACACTGATGCCAAGACAATATCAAATAATCCATGATTGGCCAAAAGGATTTCACTCTTGGATATTGACTGCTCTTCTATATTCTGAAAATATTCCATGAAATAACCAATAGGCCACTCTTAAAGAGTACCAGTCTGCAATACATGTCTTTCCAGTTCAGTAGGTTAACATGTTGCCATTTAAATGCACAATAAAATAAGACCTGGGCCATTTCTTTAAATGATTCTGGCAAACTATTAGTCAGGAAAAAGTGAACACAGGAAGAGCTAATACAGCCTAGACATATGTATGTCTCCCTTGGAATCACAAATTCCAATATTATGAAGAGATATTATTTTCAAGTTTAACCTTATCCTTGATATAGGTTGCCTCCACACCATCATTAGTTGCCACATTTATTAACTACTTAAAGACACTCCACCATGTCACTAAGCCTAAATACTACTAACTTCTGATCGAAGCAAGACACCTGAATAGCTCGAGACTAAATATTTTAAACTTACTTTTGTCTGATCAGAATTTATTATTTAAATCATTTGTTAAATGTAAGTCACCATGACATTAAGACAGTTAAAATTTTAACTTCTCAAATACCCTAATTATCTGTCAAAGTAGAATTTTTATTTGGTCAGTATTGAAAGTTAGCATATTACAGGTCTGAGTACATAATATTAAAACTATTTGGAATATGCAAATTAGCAAATTACGTGACAACCACGGCAGATATAGTCACAACGGAATGGAATGTATCAGAACTACATTTTGACAGTGTTTGGCATTTTGTAGATAGTGTGATGCCACTAAAAACTCGTTGCTTTTGCTATGGTATGTAACTCAGTTCATAAAAATATGTTATGATCGTGAATTTAGATTTTCCATGATGGAAATATCTCTCGTACTAAATGACATTGGAAAACAAAGGACTATGGATCAACTTGGGGCACCAGATACATCCAGAAAAAGACTCGCAACAAGTAATATTACAGCCGTGGTAAGCAAATTGAAGCTTCTAGTAACAGTTGAAAATCCCCAAGCACAAAGGCAAAAACCATACAGGTACTCCACGCAATAGTACACAACATAATTTCCATTTCAAAACGTAACAAGACACATTTACACATACATTCAATCATCGCATACCTCAAGCAGCTGAAGAATAATATGGTTATTCATGCTATCCCATAGGAAAATATACTGTTCAGTTTCCAAATACAGCATTTATAGGTTTCTGTGTGATCGGACTGCGGAAATGGGGCATTGGAAAACTCTCTTCTTTCTACATTAGATGGACTATGGAAAGAAGCAAGGAGGAGGGGTTGGATTTTGAACATGACAGCTTTTTTTTTTAAATAGAAACTACACCATAGAGCTATTATCAACATGCACAATTTTTATATAGAGTATGACTGGACATGGCACGTGGACTGTAACAATATAGGGAGGCTACAAAATAATTTTTATGTAATGTTCTCAACCATTGTAATAGTTCATATTGTCATACCGATGGTTTGTATCATTTTAATACAAGGCGCATCCCAGAAATGAGCTTATAAGTTATCGCAAGTCTGTACATTATATTGAACTGTAAATGTACGAGACGAAAATTACAGCGATTGTGTTGCATTTGGATAAAATTATTCCTTCCAAATAAATTCCAATTACACAACTCATTGTGTTAGGAGAGTGGGCAACTGTTCATTTTCGACTTGTATTTTTTTAACATTTATCGTGTCTTTTCTTTCTATTGTAATACAGATTTTTCACAACACTGTAATAAATATTTGATTGTATAAATTCCCCAATAAAATTCACAAGAACTTATTAATTTTACCAAATAGCATTCTTAAGCTCTAAATGAGTGTTGTTTACTGAAAGTTTCAATCATTCATATAAGGAGGATTAATACCCAGGTTTTAGACCTACCACTGTAAAGTACCCACGTTACCAAGTACAGCTGTATAGTTGTATTTACAACAGACTCTTTAATCATTTTTAACTTTGTTAAAACGTTAACTGTGCTTAAATATACAAACACGACTTTCTTTGAGTCTTAAAAACTTGTGTACCTGTGTTGCAGTCATCTCGTATAGTGTTAATTGAACTTGCATCAGAAATACCAAACTAAATAAATGAAATCCTTTAATTCACAATAATATTCAACACGTACGATACAACTCAAGGTAAGCTTCACTTTAACGTTAAACGGTGCAACTCAAGGCAATATATTCCGACAGTTGAAAGGAACACCCAGGAAAAAAATGTAATAGTAAAAAAATAAGGGAAAAACAAGTCAGTTACAACTTTGTTTCTTGAATGCCTTTATTATATCACTCCGAAGAAGTCAATAAGAACACTTACTCCAACTGACATGCCCTCATGATATTTCTTCCTAGAAATTAATACTTTTAACTGAGACAGGCATGAAACTAGAGCGGCTACTGATGTTTCAACTTCAAATTGTATTAAAAAATAGACAATGAATCATTACCTAACAAAACAACTTAAAGAAAAACAAGCACAAAAGATTGTCACTAGAAGACACTGTGCAGAATTAGTCTAACAAACAAAACTACCCAAAATTAATCACGAAAATGCTGGCTATCCATTTCTTTTTTAAATACAAATCCTGTCTTATTTTCTTCCTTTTCACCCACAATTGTTATAATCAAAATTTCATTCCCAACTGACAATAAGTAACGAATATTTTTTTTTATATTATTGTATAAATTCCTCAACATCAACCATAACAAGAACTGAAACTAGTACTAATTTTCTTATGAAAGTAATTTCCTTGGATTTAAACAAATAAATCTTCTTGTACTGAAAGGTTAATCATTTAGATTTGAAGCAACAATAACATGGCTTAACATACCAATATTGTAAAATTTAAAACTTTTATCAATTTCCATATAAAGATTGTTTCAACAATAGTAATATAACTAGATAAGGTAAATAAACAGGAGTTAGTTTTACACAGACTATCTTCCAGTTTTCATGAAGAAATTTACAACTAATTTCACATTTAAATTTATTCAATTTTGAATGAAAAATCCATAATTAAAAATAAAGCATTATATATACACACACACTACCTCGGAAAGTGGTAATAGTACTTTTCTAGCAACAAATGTGTAATTTCCTTGGATTTAAACAAATAAATCTTCTTGTACTGAAAGGTTAATCATTTAGATTTGAAGCAACAATAACATGGCTTAACATACCAATATTGTAAAATTTAAAACTTTTATCAATTTCCATATAAAGATTGTTTCAACAATAGTAATATAACTAGATAAGGTAAATAAACAGGAGTTAGTTTTACACAGACTATCTTCCAGTTTTCATGAAGAAATTTACAACTAATTTCACATTTAAATTTATTCAATTTTGAATGAAAAATCCATAATTAAAAATAAAGCATTATATATACACACAACACACTACCTCGGAAAGTGGTAATAGTACTTTTCTAGCAACAATTTTGTTTCAGCTACATTAAATTCTATAGAACAATCAACAAAATGCTCTTTTTAAACTCTACAGAAACATGTCGTGGCCACTAGAAATATTTATATGATTAGTCTTGTGTGTGATTTCACAAACACAGCTTAAAAACTTTGGTATAACATACCTACACAAAATTGACTATTCAATCTATATATATTGTACATAATACATCTTTATATTCTGTACATAAATTCTTGTAAGAATACAGCATCAAACACCTAAATTCAATAAGAATACAGCATAAAACACCTAAATTCAATAAGAATACAGCATAAAACACCTAAATTTAAGTACTTCAAAAAAAAATATTTTACAAGAGTACATGTACACTTTGACTTTAAATCCAAATATTTTTCAGACAACTATTTATTCATATAGAAACAATATGTTGTACAAGTGCTGGATATGTGACTACGATTATAAATGCTCTACATAACATTAAAAGGTAAAAAGTACATGAACTTGTACACATAATAATAATAACCGTACTAGTGCTAACATCTGGTGGTTTCTACCCAAATGATAATCACAGGTTTGTCTAGAGTGCACTCCTGTCATAAAATTCTGATGCCTAAGATCACCATGGTGTTTTCAAAAGTAAACTCTAACAATAACGCACGTACACTTCAAGCTTAGTCTACAGTATGTATCACACAATCATGATATTTCACGATTTTTAAACTTTGGCATTGTATATGTACATGATATAATATTTACCTAAAATCACCCAACAAATGCCAATACCGGGTTTTCTTTTTGTTGTTGTTTTCAGTTCCAGAGTGAAGGTAATCATTTTTAAAATACCATCCATAAAAAAACCCCCGTATATACACGAGACTGTGTGTGGTAATAATTACTCTCACACGATAGGTCACTGTGCATCTTGTGGTCACAAATTAACTTTTATAAATACAGTACATATTTATCATTAACGTTAAGTACTATGGTTTTCACACCTACTGTTATCCAAGTTATTCATAATGTTTACTGCATTGCCACGAATTTCTTTTTTTAAACAAACTTGGTTTTCAAAGGAACTTTTTACAAGTTTTCTTGATAAATTAAACCTCATACAAATATTATGACACAATGAATTACTTTAATTAGATGTTCTGCAATTGTTTGATTTGAAGCACCCACTACAAGTACTGAAACCCAATTATTAGCGGAGTAAGCTCCCAAACTTACCGCTGAGGCATGGGGTGTGTGAAGGATATTGTAATACCTTTTGTTAGCTACATGTCTATTACAAATAGAATACAAATTTATAATTCACTAATTTTCAAATGTTTCTTGAACAAGAAATATAAATAGAAAAAAAATTATACCAAAAAGAATCTCAAAAACTTGAGTATAATAGGATTATACTTCATTTTTAAACACAACTAGTAAATTAAATAGAGATTTTTACACACAAGCAAATGGAAACAACCTAAAACTCTCAAATTTCAATGTGTATTTTGGAGACAACAGATTTTAAAAACAAATTAAAAGATAAATGCTGGGCAATAATCGCTATGAAACACTAACTTTGGTCCCTCTTGTAATACTGATACGTATTTTACAAAACTCTCAGTATTCAGAAATAAATAAACAGCAAACTTTTTACACACACAATATTTATGCCTTATTTCAAGTGTGTGTTTGATGCATAGGTACCTTTCAGAAACTTCTGAGTCCAACATATTTTTACTATAATACTGATAAATCAACTCGGCATGGTACACAAAACAAACTAAATTTTAATGGTCTATTTTTACCAGTTAAGCCACTGATACGTATAAATACATTATCAGTGAAAACTTGAATAGATATAAAACCTAAAATAAGGTAGTGAAAAAAGAACATAAATTGAACAAACTATAAGAAGACTTGGACATAGAAACTTCACAAGAATATGATAGACCGAAGAGAACACCTAAATCTGTCTAGACTAGTTTCTCTAATTTCAAGTCTTCCGATAGTCCCCTCCCCATTAGTTTTAAATAGGCTTTTTAACTGTTATGCTTGATATTGTGTTCTTTTATTATTAAAAACTGTTTAAAGATTCAACTTGAGAAAAGAAACTTGCCTCAAAAGTTTAGTAATATACTCAACTTTTTTTGTAGGAACTGTTGAACTTAAATACTACCAAATATCCCAATATAAAACAATGGAAAAAAAAAAAGATTTTCATAAAGACGCAAAATAAATGGGATGAGATTGCTTAACTTGTGTACATTGAGGTGCTCAACAAGATGGCACTTGCATGAAAGTTAAGAGAAAGAAATCATACTTAAAGTTTATTAACAAACAGTACAAGAACAATAGAAACATTTAACAATTCAAAGATACTAGTAGATCGTCACCAATAAAATTAATTTAACTGAAACTTCCTGAAAGCAAAAGGAACCGAAATTTGATCAACATTACTGTTCCCACTTCGATATCCAACGAGAAAACAACCTGGTCCTATACAAGAATGACTGAACTCGCTGTACACGAGTTATACGAGCTACTTTTTTACATTTTACGTACTCTCAGTTTCAGGTTATCTTGGAAACATCTACTCGTTTTATCCGTCAGCTGAGACCTATGTTTATCATACTCCGAACAGTTTGGCAAATCTAATAATGCTGAAGTGAAATTAAATCTAAAAAATACAAGCTATTTTCACTCGGTAATTACAGGTTATATACCAATACCAGAATTCTTAACATTCTTTGTATGTAGGTATTTAAATCTCACATGTGCAATGCCTATGACCTTGAACTTTATCTCATAAACACTACATTCTGAAGAAATTTTAAAACAACTATCTTTACAGTATAACAATATAATAACCCCCCGCTGATAATTATTTTGAAACTGTAAGATACAATGGTTAAATATCTTTCAATATTTGAAAGTTACACGAACATGCTATTCATCCTATTTGCCTTCAGTCCTAAATATTTTATGAAACTAACTTCCCATGTTAACAGTAATTGTCATTTGTATGTGCTTTCTTATAAGTAGAGGAAACGTACATTATCAACAACAGCAATTATTTTCAAACGTCTATGAATAATATGAATACTACTTGACAGGTACGTGAATTACACTTAACAGGTTCATCTCCTTGAAGTTTACAAAGATCAAATACAACAATCCCTTAAAAAAATCTAGATAGACAAATATGTAAACAACTATGTTGATTATCTTAAAGCTAAAAACACATTATGATAGGAGGCTACAATGGTGGTGCAAGTTTTATTGGACAGAAAAAGAAAACATGCAAATTTTTATATGATATATTATTATTCATGAAAACAAGGAAAGTTTTTGTTATAGATTTCGTGCAAAGAAAGACAAGGTGCTACGTGCACTAGCCATCCCTAATTTAGCAGTATAAGACTAGAGGGAAGGCAGCTGGTCATCATCACCCACTGCCAACTCTTGGGCTACTCTTTTACCAACGAATAGTGGGATTGACCATCACATTATAACACCTCCACAGCTGAAAGCGTGAGCATGTTTGGTGGGATGGGGATTCGAATCCACGACCCAAAGATTGCGAATCTAATTCCATAACCACCTGTACAAGGAATGAAAGATGATCTTAACTCTAAACATGCGGCCATCAGTAACTTTTTTATAAAAGGATTCTACTGATTTTCTGTAATATTATAACCGACATAATAAAGGACAAGAATAAATGCAGTAATTTCAGTTAAACTGTGTAATATTTTGAATCTTGTTAGGTAAAAAATTTGAAAAAGTCATATAGTTAGTTCACTTATTTAAACCACAAGTAAAAACTTACTGGCACCCATCTTTTCAACTTTGCAACATATTATTAACAACAACAAAATTGAAAGTATGGATTTTCTTTTTTTAATGACGACAACAGAGAACATGAAAATAGATAGAGGCATTCCCTGAACTTTCCTGAAAGTATTCAAACAAATTAAATATTTTGTTCCCCAGGAACTGCCACACTATCTCTAATTATTCTGAAAAAAAAAAAAGTATTTCCATTTATTCTATGATGTAACCACAAGTTCATGAAAAAATCTAGTTTTTCACGTGACTTCAACTTTTCAGAATACACTATCACAAGCTTACAGTTGAATTTGCAAATCAGAATATATAATGAGTAGGTAACTATCACTGTTAAACTTTGGTACCTTCTTTGTTCTCAACCAGGAAAAATTAGCATGTTTACAAACTGTATTACAGTAGAATAAAAGGATTTTATGAAGTACATATAAATAATAATAGATGCGCTTTTATCTTCATCACCGTACATTTAATGTCTTATCTCAAAATAACTGGTAATATGTTTAATTAGTATTCGTTATGCAAACAGTAACAGAATTTGTAGTAACGGCAAGTTCAATCCAAAGTTTTACTAGTGTTCTCTTGCTTTTTGGTTGTGTTGGTCTAGATATAAGCACTATGTCAAGTGTTAACTATGGAACTGAGAAAGTACAAAGAAAGAATATAAAATTGATAATTATAGGTAAAAATCATAAATAATATTCCATGTTAAACTGGTACACAATTAAAAACAT
>NW_013666796.1:124998-127452 GCF_000517525.1 Limulus polyphemus
ATGATAATTATAGGATTTGACATAAAACCCTGCATTTCTCATAAAGTAAAAGTTATAAACAATTATCAACTTCACAGTTGAGTTTATAATCAAAACTCCATATCTCTTTTTCTTAGTTTTAGGTCAATTGATGCTGAATCTTAATTATTTTTATGACAGATATTTTCAGCCTTTTCTCCATTAACATAACCGTACATCTGTGGCCTAAAACTTAGAAATTAAAGCTGCGACCATTAAGAAAATAAGAAATACAAACAATGTTTTACTTTGAAACTTCGTATTTTAAAACATCCATAAAGTACTTCATAAAATGATTTAAATGCATAGGAAGCATTTTTATCACATACTTCATAAACTGGTACTTCGCAAACAAAAAAAATGTCATAGTCTTTGTATATATTTTTTTGTTTGACATTCTGCATAATACTGAGTATGCTAATTACACTGCATAACTGGAACTTACTTACACAACCATACATAAATGTAGTAATATACGTCAGGTCATTTTCCCATCAGGTATTGTCTATTTATAAATAATAATAAGTAAAAATCAGCTTAAAACAAACTCGTAAGCAATTAGACATTTTTTGGACAAGTTTTAATGTAAGTAGTCTGTTAGTTTTGTCTTTAAATTATTTTAAACAAAGTCTACAAAAGGTCTTTATTTTTCAGTTGTACTAAAATCAGCAAGTTCAGTATAAAACTGAAAAAAGCAAACATATTTTGTAGGTTTTATTCGTAATAGGGTAAAAAAAAAAATCAACACGTCACTTAATTATCATTAATAACTACATAAAAAAATTATTTCTTCAAAGAACATTGGCTTAAATGAAGTGATCACCAAAAGTGCACTTCTATTCCATAACTAATAGATATTGACCCCTTTCTTTTTTACCGGCTCATAGAATGGTTCCAAGTTGTTTTTTTTTAAGTACAAACATTTAGCTCATAGCTCCATCTCTTGACCGATTTGAGACATAATTACAGTTTTGGACTCGGGAGGTCAAACTCTTTCGAATGATGTATTTCACTATGCCCAAGGTCTCATAGATTAATTTACTTTAATTGTACCTAAAAGAAATTCAATTTGAGGGTAGGCTGGTAGAGATCCTGACGAGTAATAAAATTGAATCGGGTATACACGCTACCCACACTTGGTATTGCTGGGGCAAAATAATATAGCTAATAAAAAGGGAAACAAAGGTCTTATAGATAAATTTACTCTAATCATGCCTAAAAGAATTTGAGGCAATTGAGGATTCCCTCGTTTCCAAAAGACTGAGGAAGCGTGGTTGTTCACTCATTTCCAAAAGACTGAGGAAGCGTGGTTGTTCACTCATTTCCAAAAGACTGAGGAAGCGTGGTTGTTCCCTCATTTCCAAAAGACTGAGGAAGCGTGGTTGTTCCCTCATTTCCAAAAGACTGAGGAAGCGTGGTTGTTCCCTCATTTCCAAAACACTGAGGAAGCGTGGTTGCAGCATTCCAAAGTCTGTTCACAAATTTCTATTGCAGTTTCATACGTCAAAATCTATGATCCAAAAAAAGTGTGTGAAATTCACTTTCTGCCAAATACAAGCCACAATTTGACCACTTAAAATAATTATGCAAAGTTCCTTTCTCTTGATAGTGATCTTTGACAGAGATGTAAATATGGTGTGAAATATATTGAGTAAAAATATTCCTTTGTGAACAACTTAAGAGACCATAAATATTAAGATAATGTTATAGAATCTTAATTAATTCATAGAGTAAAGAGGTTCAGCTGTCATGCAGAACATACAGGATTTGTAAAAGTATTACTCTCCTTAGGTCATATACAGAAAATATGCAAAGAAGAAAAACTGATCAGATTTGAGCAAGGGATTAGAGTTCAGTTTTGGACCAAAGACTTGATACACAGCACGTAAAATATTAAACCAAGATGAATTGAAAATAAACCTCATAGTGCACTCCAGACAGTTACAGAATAGTTATCCAGATTCCTATCTTCTGTGTTGCTCCTTTCTGTTATGATTAGCTATTATTTTTCAAAAGCAAGCAAACTCTGTTTCTATGGATGACAAACACCACTCAAAAGTGGGTTAGCTGGTACAACTGCTGAAGGAAGTAAGACGGGTCCAGTTCAGTTTAACAACAAACTTTGTTTCTATGGATGACAAACACCACTCAGAAGTGGGTTAGCTGGTACAACTGCTGAAGGAAGTAAGACGAGTCCAGTTCAGCTTAACAATAAAACTCCTGTAGTTACTACAATTTTGACAAGTGCTTCCTTCTTTGTAGAGAAAGGACAAAGTTTGTATAGGAATGATGTTCATGTTGGTTATATGCTCGTGTTGCAAAACCCTCAACTGTTTTAAGCCATGCTGTGGAGTTAAAGGTATTATTTCTGAATACAGAACATTAGTCAAACTAGGTTGTTCATATATATATATATATATATATATATATATATAT
>NW_013666796.1:127462-131471 GCF_000517525.1 Limulus polyphemus
TATATATATATATATATATATATATATATATATATCGATGGTATTCCCGATCACAATTTATCCTATATGTCAGCACAGTTATTTTACATTGCTTTATTCCAAGCAATTAATCCCAACTTCCTTTGTGCTATAAGAGATGAAGCATTTGGTTCATGGTAAAATCCTTCAGAATAAATTATGGTAGTCTTGAACCTCAGATTCTAGAATGTTGAAATCATGGATAAAAAAAAAGGAATGGACAGCATAGAAAAAAAGAATGGTCAACATGAAAAAGGTATCACTCATCAAATACTGTGGTTGAAACTTGCAAGAGATGTAAAAAAATAATAGCTTTAATCAAGATTCCCTTGAGAAACCTTAAAGTATATTATCATGATCCATGATAAATATTTCCAGTTACATCAAAGTAACAGGTGCATGATGTCTTCATGAAAGTTAAAAGCATTTTAAAACTCCAGAACTTCAACTGAAGGAGCTTAAACCGTTCATGCAGCATAACCAAATATTCAGTATGTAATTAAGGAATGCAGTGACTCTACATACATACAGTGTGGCTCTAGTAGAGCCAATCAAAGTTTCCATCAGTTAATTTTCCTTCTCAGCAAAGGTATCCGACAACCATTTGCAGAAGTTCATGGTTTAAATGTAAAAGATTTAACCCTTTTCTCCTTCGTATTTTCCTGGAATTCTCTTCAAATCACTTAACAACCAGCTAGAATTGTTGGGCACTGTCCTCAAGTATATGGATGTGAAAGACGTACTGAATTCAAACCAAACCGACAGGAAAAAGAAATTACACGTTTGCTGAATAGCACAATTGGAAACACGTACTAGAAAGTTTAAAGATAACTAGTAACAAGGCCCCAAAAATGAACAAGTTATTGTGATAAGTTTATGTCAGAGAAAACCCTAACTTATTCCAGCAGAACTGAGAATCTTACTTTAGCAGTAAATGCTTTAAAACATTTGCATTGCTTGCACTTAGCATCACTAGTTTCACTATACTGTGTACATTTTAGTGAGATAAAGATCTGTAAAATCAATATCAAAGTTCCTTAGGAAGCTTACAACTTAAACACTCGTGATTTCTTATAAAAGTGTAAAAAATGTGAACCAACTGATTTTGTTTAATTCTAAGTTGATCTAAGTTATGCTTGATCAGTTAATGGATAAAAACTTCTAGTTCTTTGATCCTCTTCCCATAACTGTTGGAAATGAATAACAATGTACAGAAAAGTTATTACTTACTAGATCAGATCATTCAAGAACAATTGTATTCCATCTTGTTCAAGTTTTAAAAAGATTTAGTGAGACCAGCATTAATTATAAACTACCGTCCTATTACTGGTTAGGTAAACAAAAAAATCACTTTGCTTGGCCTTATCCATTTGACTACACGTACGAATGCTAGTGCAAGGTTCCTACTACCTATTTTTCCATCACAACAATGACATCCAGTCACAAGATGAAACACATAATTGTAAAACAAAAGCTACCACATATGAATAAAATACTATGTTTCTGATAGGTCTTTACAGCAACTAACATATTGTACAACACGGGTCAAAACTGGTGAGTCGGTTTATTTTGGCCTCACAACAGAAAATTAACAATAAAAAAAAGAAAGAAAGTCATATACAAAGTAATTTTATATAAAACCATATTAAATTGTTTTCTGCAATGTTTTCCCACAATTTACAGCGAGTAATCGAATGGTCAATGGTGATACAAGTGCAGTCCTAAGAAAAGCTATCTCACCAGTCTCTAACAACACAGTACATCAATAAAATTTTTAGTCAAGTAAATCACATGACAATGTGTGATTATCAAAAGGTTTTCTTACATGTACAATAATTCTAAAGAAAGTAATAATACTCATATGACAGACAAAAAAAAATGTGTACCGATTTCCAAGTTAAACAAGCACATCCACTAACATTATTACAACAATGAATGTAGAATGTTTCACTCAGCATTTCAGCTAAAACATTTAGTTAGTTCTGTAAACAGTTCTTATGGTGAAGCCTTCACAGCTACAGATCTCGACCACGGTGGTAGAAATGGTATTATCAAAGTTGTTGCTTGGAATGATGTGGACTCATTAGCTTCGGGCACGTGTCTAATTTGCTGAATATGGAGTGACCAGAAATCAGTCTCCAGCTTCATTAGGAATGCTGTTAACAAACATGCAAAGAGCCTGGTGGACAAATTCATACTGTTCAGCAGTTTGAACCATTCCTCCTCTGGAAAATAAAAGAAAACTGAATACCAAAACTTTAATAGCAACATTTTCTCCAATATAAGGTTTTATGAAGCTTTAGGAAATAATTTACCAAAGACAAATTAAGATTAAATTAAGTTACACTCGAGTTTATATAACCACTAGCAAAAATACCCATCCCCAGTGACGATAAAAGTTTAAATTAATATAGCAGAAGTACTTGCCCTCAGTGACAGAAAAAGTTTAAGTTAATCTGTCAATTTAAATTATTTCATGGACTTTAATAGGTTAATTGTGTCGCACTCTTGTGTTCCATTGAGAGCCAAAGCTCTGAGCTACTTGTACCCCCCACCAAGAAAAGTAATTATTGAGCATTTCAGTCATGTTAAGATCCGTCCAATAATATATGGCAGATCTATTTTTATTCTTTAAGTTTCATCACATTTTAAAATGTGAATGATAGTGTGACTAATTCATAATAATTTAGTGTAGAATATCTTGCTTGGGAAATAAAATTAAGCATCAACATTATTCATGCCTGTTCTCCCATCACTTCAAACGGGAGACATATCAAATCTTCAATAGACACCTCGGTTCACAATACACACAAGATGTCTGTATTTAAACAAATTTTCTCAACTATTTTAAGGCTGTCCAAAAACAATTAAAAAAAAAAAAACACAACAGTACTCTTCCTGAATTGACTGTAAGTTGTACATTGTTTTCAGGCATAATACGAGTTATTGTTATTTATTAGGGTGAAGTTGATTTTATAATAATGCAACTTTTAAATAATACAAACTTTTACGATATTTAACAAATTAAAGGAAAATATTTACATGCTATGGACATGGATCACTGGGCTGAAATAAATGACTATCAATGACAGAACAAGCGAGAATTAACTGAAGGATAAAGTTTTGGATCAAGGTGATATGTGCAAGAGTAACAAATTTCTGAAACGTATTGAAGAAAGCAGCTCTTCTACTATCTCTGGTAACAAACAAACTTTATTAGCAACAGTAAAGGAGAAAGGGTGTGATACGAAATGAGATATAACTATGGTTGTACTTACACCATGTACAACCGGTGAAGAAATGTACAAACAAACACCACTGTAAATGAGATATAACTATGGTTGTACTTGGTTGTACATGGTGTGGTGAAGAAATGTACAAACAAACACCACTCTATAATATCTGGTGATTCATTACCTTGAAGGTTATATTATTTGTCATATCTATATCTAGTGATTCATCACCTTGAAGGTTATATTATTTCCTTTTTTTTGATTCTCTCAATAAGAAGCTGTTCTACATATTATGATTTTTTTGTTCTCATTTTTTCAGCATCATTAGAAAATTGTGTATAGTCAATTACTCTTCCTTTAGATTCACTTATAATTATTGAAATTAGGCCCTTAGCAATAGGTTTGAGTAGCACTTCACTGATAGTGTTAGGTTTTCCACATTAGTTATTCGAAGACTGCTTTTTTTGTACGAGGTTTCCAAAGCTTTTAGGTTAGCTATACTAAAATGTTTAGCACTTTTTTTTGTTGGTTTCTTAAGCTTATTTTAGAAATGCTCAACACATCTTTTTGTTAAATGATGATTGTTGATGTAGGTGAGATGGTCTTTAATGACTGGTTCAATAAAATATACAAAGTCGTGCACTTTATGACAAATAATATAGCCTTCAATGTGATGAATCACCAGATATTATAGATAAGACTAATAACATAACCTTCAAGGTGATAAATCACCAGATATTATAGATAAGACTAATAAC
>NW_013666796.1:132348-137912 GCF_000517525.1 Limulus polyphemus
AACTTGAAAGCGGAATATAAAATAGTGCCCCTGATAAATATTTAGTTGTTGCAAAGATTTGACTCTCCAGATTTTATCGGAATATAAAATAGTGCCCCTGATAAATATTTAGTTGTTGCAAAGATTTGACTCTCCAGGTTTTATCGGAATATAAAATAGTGCCCCTGATAAATATTTAGTTGTTGCAAAGATTTGACTCTCCAAATTTTATCTGACAGAGCAGCAGTTTAGCATAACATTTAAAAGAAAAACGATTTTATATATTAGTACAAGTCAAAACAAATGTTCTCAGTCAGCAACTGAAGATTAAAACCATCACCACTCGAGCTTAATATTACAGAATTATGTTCTGAAAAGCAAGCACACCTTTTACGTTAGAACTTTAATTACTTTATTTATTAGTAAATAATTTTGTTTCTGTATTGAATATTGAGTTTGAATTGTACTAAAAAGTTGAAAATCAAATTCCTGTTACTTTTCTTCATCTTATTTCAACAAGTGTTCATATTGAATTTAAACTATCTTTTAATTGTTAACAAATCATATTTTATGTCTCCCAGTTAACTCAACATAACCATTGTGCCAAAACAAATGTATGGTTGTGGAATATCAAGTGTCCAAGTAAAAAGTTGTAATGTACAGATACATGAAATGCAATAATGTAACAATTTCAGCTGTTGTATGTCAGATCAGTTGATGATCACAGTAGGTAGTACGTAGAATTTTGGTAGACAAATAGCTAGAACAATGGAAAACAAGTCTGACAAACACTGCGTTAGACAATTTTTAATTGCACCATTTATATCAAAGGTGTTCTAACACATGATATCATAAAGTCTAATATAGAATATATGTGAAAACTGGTTTTCAGATCAACGTCTACATGTGTAACGGCCTCGTAAACTGCTATGTTATATAGTATTATAAATCATACATTGTCCAAACATATCAAACTTATACCAAAGAGTATAGTTGTCCTGCTGTGTCTCGGATACAGTAACTTGTAAAAGTGTATTTTATTATAGCACCGAGGGGAATCAAACCCTATTTTAGCATTGTAAGTCTGAAGAACCACTGACCCACCAGGGGACCTGTACAAGTTACTTACTTTAATTAATGTAAGGTCAGAGGAGGCTGTATACATGCTACCAACCATTAAGAGGTTAAAGATATTATTACTAGAACAACTCATAAACTACGAGCTATGCTAGAGCCAATATATTTCATAAACTTATGATCAGTTAAAACCTGTACAAACCTATCTAAACGTAGCGCACAAACAATCCCTAGTACATCAGCCATATTTTCTTCCATCAATTGCTGAATCCCTATACTCGTGGCAATGAAACATCCTGTCCTCCCAATTCCAGCACTGAAAATCAATCAAAAGGGGAGGTTTTAAACATACAAGTTATCATTTACAAATGATACATATATACTTTTCATAAAAAATGGTAAATATTAAAGGAGACTTTCATAAAAGATGGTGCTTTTCTGAGGATAAAATCAGACTGAAACCAGACTTTATATAATGAATACCCAAAATTTCAATACAACACAGTACGTGATTCAAGACAGTGGTACCAATCCCATCTAAAAACTATCAGCAACTAGGTGTTTCTAATATTTGTGTGTATCGGTGTAAAAAAAATGTGCTACAGACTGTGAAGCATTTGAACAATCGAGACAATAACTTCATTATCCAATCAGTCTTCAGATAAATTAGGATGCTCCAAATTTACAATATTTGTAAAAATTATTTTTATATTGTCTTCATTCATCATAAAGTAAAATAAAGAGTTAAGCCTACTTTTACTCAAAATTGTCAACAAACGAGATGACATGGCCTTTCACCTGTGACACGTCTCGAAAGGGTCAAACAAATTGCATTCTATGATTCTTAAAAATTCACTAATTTTTGTGTATGGGGTAATATGCAAACTTACACAAGCTGCAAACGAAGGGCTAATTTTCTAAAGAAATATTTAAAAAAATAAATGAATTTACCCTAGTATGAAAAATTGTGACATTTGCTCTTTACATAACCCCTCTTCTCTAATTTATTTGCATTCCTCCAAGAAATTTCAGGTAAATTACTCATTATAATGTTGTCATTGCTCAGGCAAAGCATTATTTTCAGCGCATTTAATCTTTAGTTACAGAGCTGTAAACTAGAAAATCAGAACCCTCTCTCCACATCTACCTGTCACATCCTCTCTTTCAGAAATTGTCAATAGTTCTTTCTGACATTTAATATTGTATCACATATAACCAAAAGAAAATCAAGGTTTTAATCTATCAATTGACATATTTTTGGGCAGTTTTCTGGGCAGACAATTGTCTATTTTGCTTCCAGTTTAAACTTTATTCCCAAGGGAAACCCATCAATGAGCTTAGCTGAACATTTAACAGCTCTTGTCACAGTTAAAAAGTCAGAAATAATGTGATAGTTAAAGGACATTGTCTACTTTTTGGATGTTATTATTCTGTGTTTTTAGTACATTATTTAAATATATATATATATATAGCATTATTTAGTGCAGTAGTTCCATTAGTATAAAAAAGGAGGATTAAGTTTCTTCGACAATCGACAGCAAAAAAAAAGACCCAGGTTAGTACTTTATTTCTTGTTTTTCATGTATATTCTTTATTGTTATAAAAGTAACTAAAATGTAAAAATTAGAATCTTTCTAGATTAGATAAGGTTAGTTACTTAAAATAAGGAATATAAATATATTTTCATGAAGTACACTCGTGAGCAATTCGGGAATAGCCTGTGCATTATGTAATTCAATTTGGTAACATGAGCTACACGTTTTCCAAGTGATTTACAAACTTTATGGCAGGAATATTAGCTAGACATGGTTCAAAGGGCAGCAAAACAATAACATTTAAGTATAAACGGATGTGTACTATTACATGCTTACAGCTATTTAAGTTAAAACAGATGTGTACTGTTACACGTTTACAGCTATTTAGGATAAACAAATATACTTGCATGTTACAATTTAAATTTATTTTTAGTAGTTACGAGGTCAGTCAAATTGACCAATCTCGTATCGAATTAGGGTAGAGAACAGATAAAATATATAGTTCTACTGAGAAAAAAAAAGTTTAAAATTGATTTAGCAGGTTTTAGAGATCACATAAATAAAATCTGAGATTTTTTCAGATGAAAAAAAGTATTTTTAATCTAAACATAAAAATCACTTCGCACCTGCAGCAGTCAATACTTTGTCTCTATAGCTTCATTTAAAATTTTTAGTAAAAACACTATACCAAAAATTCTGATTTTTCTCTCTACAAATGACTCTTAATGATTACTGAAAGCTTGCAAAATTTTATGAAGATACACCAAACACATTAGAAGTTATATTATGGAAAATATAAAGGTCAAATTTGGGTCACGATCTCAGCCGATTTGACCAAGCCCATAGCGTGAGAGTTAATACCACTGTTATAAATCTATGTGGGATTAACAAATGAAGAGTTTCACAAACTTCCAGACCTGCAATGTACAATGGTGGGTCCTTTGACATCTCCATTATTGTTGAATCGCAAAGCTTCCACTTCGAGAGCCATAGCTACTAGCTGTTTTGCCGTGCTGGGAGTTTTATGATCAGGCCAAGCTGTATACCAGAAATGTAGAACTTGGTGAGCTTCATCTCCACACTGTTAAAAACAAGATAAGATTAAGAAATGTAGAAAACACAAAATAATTATAGAATACAGACTTTAATAGAAAATATACAAACGTGCATGACACAGCTTTCTCGTGAAATTTCTAAAATCAGCATCCTTTTGGATCATCTACTGCACTCTAATTAATTTGTGCCACTACTTCAAGTGTATCATTACAAACAGTTATCGATATATATCACTAGAAGGAACATACAATCGTTTCTGAATAAGATGGTAAATGCACTTTATTACTGTTTGTTTTTAATTATGCTCTGCCCACCATGGGTATCGAAACCCGATTTCTAGCGTTGTAAGTCCGCAGACATACCGCTGTGCCACTGGGAGGCACTTTATTACTGATAATATGTATTACATTTTTAATGTATGAAAAAATATACATTTTATTTATTTCTGTAAATGTCACTTTGAGATGTGTGCATGTAATATGCAAGAAAAAAATTCAGAAAATATAACATTTACATCTGTCTCATATAAATACTATCTTTGATGTAGTGTTTCAAAATACATTTACTTTTAATGCATTTTTTTTTTTTACAACTGTTTATATATTTGAAGAATGATTTAGTTCTTCCACAACCTAACAATTAAAAATTCTTAGTTTTAGGGAATAATTCCAATAATAACATAATTACAAATAAAAATAGCTATTAATCCTAATAAACGTTCCTCCACTTGAAATGAAATATGTACTTTACCTTAAGGAACAGTTCCCTTATGGTATAGCCATCCCTGGGTATTACTTTGACAACCGAAACATTGACTATTCCATAAACCCCACTGTTTTCAGGAATGTACAATTCACATTTAACCTGGATTTGGAGAAACAATTATGTTTATATTAACAATTAACTTGTTGAAAGTTATAAATAAAATCATACTGGGTTCACATACAACTCATTAAAGCTGAAACTACAGTTATGTTTTGAACCATAATTAACTTACACGCACAATTATGACTTACCAGATTCAAACACTTTGAAATTATTAAACACTCGTTTGAAGATTAACTGCTCTCTTTTAACTTGTTGTAATTTGAAAGTTGGTTCATGTTGAACCTGTCATGAAGTTAAAGATACAATTTTAATTAAAAGGTAACAATTTTTCAGCTATATTTTATTATAGCTTAAAAAAAACCAACAATATATATGTTGAGTATGTTACTTCTCTATTTGGAAAATATTCCAGTTTAGAAAACTTGATAAAGAATGAATTAGATTTCAAATGAATAGTTTCTAACACCGAGAAAAATTATAAACTGACAACAGTACTACACCTTGTTGTTCTCCCGTAACTTTGTTATCATTACAATGATGGGAGACTTTTCTTGCCAAACCATCTTCCAAAAGTCATTAACAGTGTGGGCCATAGGTCCCTGAGTACCAATGAAGGCCTTTGGTTCACCATCATAACCCTATAGTGAAAAAATATTGAAAAATTCATAATTCATAAAATTTTAGAGACAAAAAGAAGCTTATTAGCCCATCAAGAATTTCCCTTCCAGCTCCCAACTATAACCACCCTTACTACTCATGTACCTATCAAATCATAAGCTCACCATAACAATCCTGTATGTGGAGAAACCTATCAAATCATAAGCTCACTGTAACAATCCTGTATGTGGAGAAATGTAACAAATCAATGAACCAATGAAGGCCTTTGGTTCACCATCATAACCCTATAGTGAAAAAATATTGAAAAATTCATAATTCATAAAATTTTAGAGACAAAAAGAAGCTTATTAGCCCATCAAGAATTTCCCTTCCAGCTCCCAACTATAACCACCCTTACTACTCATGTACCTATCAAATCATAAGCTCACCATAACAATCCTGTATGTGGAGAAACCTATCAAATCATAAGCT
>NW_013666796.1:138322-143440 GCF_000517525.1 Limulus polyphemus
CACCATCCTTGAAGGCAGCTCATTCCAAAAGCCAACCATCCTGTTTGAAAAGTAATACTGTATAAACTGCAGATGACTCCTACACTGCTAAAACGTGAACTTGTGCCCCTATGTCCTATTGTTGCCATTGATAAACAAAAAACCATTTGATGGATCTATATTATCAATACCCTTAGTAATCTTAAACACCTCAATCAAATCCCCCCTCACCCTTCTCCTCTCCAGTGTAAACAAGCTTAGAGATTTTAGTCTTTCCTCAAAGGACAATCCCACCATCCCAGATACCATCTTAGAGGTTCTTCTCTGAACCTTCTCCAACAATTCAATGTCTTTCTTGTCCACAGTACTCTAAATGAGGTCTTACAAGTGATCTATACAATAAAAAAATAATATCCCTTGTCTTGTATTCAATATTTCTATAGATGCTACCCAAGATCCTATTAACTCTATTGCTAACTACAATACACTGTTCAAAAAAAAAGCATCACTTACAAACAGTTTTTTAGTATTAAGAATTAACAAAAATAAAAGTCTTTGAAGCTTGGTCAAAAATTAAGAGAAAACAAATATAGTTACAATCTTCACCAGAATTACAATTGGTTTCAATGTTGTTTTACTCAAAACCTTGATCACTTCTTCTTTCTCACAGCTTTGAATTTTTTGTGTTTAAGCATCACACTAAGAAATACAATTTTCAAACAGTAAATGTTTCTTCAAGTTTATTCTCTATCTGGATATTTGAACGTAATTTATAAAAAAAACAATAACTTTTGGTTCACATAATCCAAACTATTTTGATAAAAGAGTTAACACAAAGGATCACATATAAAGTGTAATAGACTTAAAATAAGACCCAAAACTCGAGCGCTTTCGAATAGTTGACTGTTCTTCTTCTTCTTTGTTTTTCTTAAGAAGAACAGTCAACTATTCAAAAGCGCTCGAGTTCTGGGTCTTTTTTAAGTCTATAATTCAAACCATAACGTTCTTTGTAAAAGCTACATATAAGTAACAGACTGATTCACTATACAAGAAGCTTGAAAAAGTACATTTTTCATGTGCAACAATGACATTCAATTTTCTAGTTATTTTCAATAATAAAAAACAATTATTCAATCATCCATCTGTATTTTCCCAAGTTGAATTGAAACTAAAGAATTTTATTTCATTTTCTATGATAGTGGTTCCCAAACTTTTTTCACTGATGATGCACTAACCCACTTAACTTGATTTGTGTGACATCTCTGCTGTCGTGTAAAGTTTTTTCATTGTTGTTCTTTTTTTCTTTTAATTATTCTTTGTTTGGTGATACTCTTGTGACACCCCCTAGCAATATCTCCTAGTATGAGAGTTATGACATTTGTTCTCTAAGGCTTCTCTTCTCTAATTTATTTACCACTCCTCCAACAAGTACAGAATTTTACATAAATTACTCAAACCTTATAACATAGATATTACTGAGGCATATGGATACCACACATTATATATATAATGATAAAAAACTGTTTCTTAAGACTCAGTACATACAGCTAATGAAATCTGAGTGAAAAATCTTTCTTGCAGTTCATGCAAAAAAAATTCAGAGTAACATTAACATAAACATCTAAACAATCATCTTACTCGTATCATTACTTCAAGCATGCAACATGACGTATTTAAACTTAAGCCCATTAGTTTAATTAAAGAATATACAGACACCACTTACTGATATTGTCTATAAATTTGGAGATGATGATAACTTCATTATATTTACATATTCATGTACTTCAAGGTTTGAAAAATAAAACTAACATAACTAGCAAAACCTTTTATAAGCATTCACTAAACCCAAATATTTACCCTTATGTAATTAGCATTGATGTATCCAGATAACAGATCATCCTCTTCAGTTAGTTGGACACGACTCTTTTCATCTGTAAGTAAATGTTTCTTTATTATATCTTAATATCTGTGTGAGATATCGAAGCTAAACACATAACCAGCAAGAATTAACAAGACTCAAACATTAACCAAAATCTCTTTAAATATGTTAAAAATAGTGAACTATTTTCTTAGAATTTGTGAAAGTACCTGAACAAAGAAAAATTAAAATTTAAATATGGTATAATTTTGTTTTTATTCTAATGTCAAAAAGAAAAATCACTGACATAGAATGACACGTCTAAGTTCCATATTAATGATTTTATTATCCTGCATGATAGTTTCTTAAGACACATAACAAAAATTGCTGCATCTATAAGCTTTTGAATCAAAACATTCTGCTAGTAGAACTACACCTACATAACTAATCAATCAGTCACAATGTCAGTAAAACATGTAGGTTCAATACATCTTGATACAAAATGATAAAAAACCCATAACACGAGCACTTTCGAAAGGTGGACTTTTCTTCTTCTGGATCAAACTGGGAATCAATCAATACTCTAACTGATCAGTGATTGATATGCTCGGAATACGTATTCACCTTCAAAGTGCCTGTTAATTTTATGCTGCATTAAAGTCAAAATTAAACTAACTGCAATCCAAAATTATTTACTTAAACCAAAACTGCATTATACAAAAAAAAACAACTTCTAATAGAAAACAACAACACCAGCATCCATGCTTGGTTTCAATAAGCCCATACAGTACATTCCAACAAGCATCTACTCAATTTTATAACCTATAACCTGAGAAATTAAAAGTGAGAAATTAATAATTCTTACTTATTACACGTAATTTTCAAGCAAGAACTTTAAGAAACCTAAAAATTAGTAATGTTTTTAAGACGAAAAATGGCAGATGATTTTAATTTATGATGAATAAAAAAAGTAACACTTTCAAAAATATATGTTGAAGTTTCTTACTCGATATTCCACTGCTCATATGTTCGGATGGTAATATATTTTCTAAGATTTTATATGACTTAGAAATGTAATAAAGATTGTAACATTAAACCTAAGTGAATACATTTTTATTCAATTCCTACTAAGATCCCATATTTAAAGATGAAAAAGAGACAATGTTAATTCACATTTGGCAAAACAAATTCTTTGTTAGTGCTCAATTCTTCCTACACCTTCACATTTTATATGATTCAAACTAGCCTACTTACTGGGCATGATTGTGTTGTAGCAATTTTTTGTTTCTACTCCAGGTATTTGTTAGTGCTCAATTCTTCCTAAACCTTCACATTTTATATGATTCAAACAAGCCTACTTACTGGGTATGATTGTTTCATAGCAGTTTTTTGTTCCTGCTCCAGGTCTTTGTTAGTGCTCAATTCTTCCTAAACCTTCACATTTTACATGATTCAAACTAGCCTACTTACTGGGCATGATTGTTTCATAGCAGTTTTTTGTTCCTACTCCAGGTATTTGTTAGTGCTCAATTCTTCCTAAACCTTCACATTTTATATGATTCAAACTAGCCTACTTACTGGGCATGATTGTTTTGTAGCAGTTTTTTGTTCCTACTCCAGGTCTTTGTTAGTGCTTAATTCTTCCTAAACCTTCACATTTTATATGATTCAAACTAGCCTACTTACTGGGCATGATTGTTTTGTAGCGATTTTTTGTTCCTGCTCCAGGTATTTCCACTTTTTCTGGGTAATTCATAGGTATATCCTGTACAAGTATTGTAAACAAAAAAATAGTTTTTGTTTACAGCAATAAAGTGGTAAGTTTTTCTACAACTAATGCTAATTCACATTTGTAGAGATTCAAGGATTAGTTTAAAACTAACAAAATAAAAAACTTTTTAAACAATTCTCCAAAACAAAAAGAACCTGCTTTGTACTTACATTCTGAATACAAGTTTCAAATATAGTTAACACAGTCCAGTAGCAGCTAGAAATTTTTGTGATAAGTTTGTCATATCACTAAATTTAAACATCTAACCTAAACTTTAACTGCTACCTTAACTAAATAATAAAAGGTTATAATAAACTTAGAAAACAAAATGGTTCAGATACAACAGTGGCAATTCTTGGAGAAACTATCTACCACTTACGTGATCTCATGGCATCATTTGTTTTAGTAAAAGATTAATAAATATTACAAGAATAAGTCTGACAATCAAAATTTTAAAATTTACTTTTCCATAAGTGCCAAAAATTTTAACAATGTAAAAATATAATTAGAATGTATTAAAACCTTGAAACAAACAGTCTCTCAATTATGACATCTGTTCACAGTTTACTTAATTAAATTCCCTGTATATCAAAATAATCTTAATTTTTAATCAAAAATCTTTTTGCTTTTAATGAAACTATATAAAGTAATTCTTCATTAAAGATAACTGTCTCGGGTTGTTTTAATACAGAATTTTGTGAAAATAAATTCACATCATCCCTACAAAAACAAAAGACAGAGACAGTACAACATTTACTAGTAGGCAAGAAAACTTGTGATGATACTAGAAAACCTCTTTGTAGAGATTAAAATTATAACATAAGGTGGAAACTGAGGCTTTATAAGAAATATTAAAATCATGGTAATAGGGAAAAAAATCTGAAAAACTTAAAGTAGGAGAAAGATTACAAGCTTTTAACTTTTTGTACCACAAGGCCAAAATGTGCATGTCACAACATTTTACACAATTATATTTAATATTAAAAACTTTTATTATCATCTAAGGTTTTAATTTCAAACAAAAATATACAAAAGATTTTCTATTTTCACTCTTCTGTGTGACACTTCTACACTTTGATTTCTCTCTTTGAGAATTGTTTAACACCAAAAATAGGGTGACAAGGCTTACAACCAGTTACAAACACAAACTACACATAATGACATAAAAGAAAATAAAATCTGAACCTCCTATCTTCTTGATTTGCTGAGATAACAATAAATGTTTCAAACCCACTAGAGATTTGTTTGTTATGAATTTCGCGCAAAGCTACACGAGGGCTATCTGCACTAGCCATCCCTAATTTAGTCAGTGTAAGACTAGAGAGAAGGCAGCTAGTCATCACACCCACCACCAACTCTTCGGCTAAACTTTTACCAACAAGTAGTGGGATTGACCATCACATTATGATGCCCCAATGGCTGAAAGAGCAAGCATGTTTGATGTGATGGGGATTTGAACCTGCAACCCACAGATTGCGAGTCGAGCACCCTAGCCACTGACTCAGTGAAG
>NW_013666796.1:144270-151861 GCF_000517525.1 Limulus polyphemus
ATAATTAATATTAAAAACTTTTATTATCAACGTTTGTCAATATTTTGACATCAAATTTGAATATTATCTAAGGTTTTAATTTCAAACAAAAATATACAAAAGATTCTCTATTTTCACTCTTCTGTGTGAAAAACTCTTCTACACTTTGATTTCTCTCTTTGAGAATTGTTTAACACCAAAAATAGGGTTACAACCAGTTACAAACACAAACTACACTTAATGACATGAAAGAAAATAAAATCTGAACTTCCTATCTTCTTGATTTGCTGAGATAACAATAAATGTTTCAAACCCACTAGAGATTTGTTTGTTATGAATTTCGCGCAAAGCTACACAAGGGCTATCTGCACTAGCCGTCCCTAATTTAGTAGTGTAAGACTAGAGAGAAGGCAGCTAGTCATCACCACCCACCGCCAACTCTTGGGCTAAACTTTTACCAACAAGTAGTAGGATTGACCATCACATTATAATGCCCCAATGGCTGAAAGAGCAAGCATGTTTGATGTGACAGGGATTTGAACCCACGACCTACAGATTGCGAGTCGAGCACCCTAGCCACTGACTCAGTGAAGGCTTCATAAATTCAGACAAATCTTTAGTAAAAATTTTTATTAAAGGATCCGTTATTTTGTATACAACATTTGCAAACAAAAGTTTGCAAAATTTCATGAAGATACACTAAGTAAATTCAGAATTATACTGTGTATAGTTTAACATTTACAGGGTCAGCTGACCCACTTTGCACAAAATTAGGCAAGAAATCTTTGATACGGGTGAAAGTTTAGAAACAATTATTATTAATTTATTTACATTAGAGGTTGGAAGAAACTAGAAAAACATGTGCATGCTGATAAATCAATAAATGAAACAACTTAGAGCTGTATTAAGCAGTATTTAAGTAGCATGTTACAGACAGACAGACTTCTGAAGCTAGATATAGCAAGTCTTGATTAAAGAAGAGTTCTATTCATGTAGATAGGTTAATGATTTAATGGTGTTACATACTGTCAGACTGTTATTGGTTTACGAATAGTAATTTCTGACAGACATGGTTAAATGAGCAAGTTATTCAGCAATCACAATTTTTTGACCGAATAAAGAATATTAACTAGCTGCGACTTTGTTTATTAAAGCAATCTAAACCCTAAGTAACACTGATTACTTTTGTATCTTGTAATAAGTAAGCAATATATTAGGTTAAACCTACATTATTATTTAAACAATAGGCCACATTCATTAGTTGTTCACAAGGAGAACAAATGCATACCATGCCAGCAGAAGTAGGGATAACTAATATTTTGATTACTTGGATGACTGGAATAATCCAAAACAGTAATTATCAGAAAAAATAATTTTGATTATTATAATGAATCAAAAATAATAATAAGAAACCACAACGGCAATACTTCAATGACTTAGAATAACCAGAAACAGTAATACCTGGAAACACTAATGTTATTAGTTGATTACTTCTATTTATAAATTATATCAATTAACCACCAAATTCTATACACCAGTAAATAAAAAGTTTTAGCTACTTTCAAAATTAAAATCAAGGTACATTAAACCAATAAAAGAAAACTTAATATTCTTAGTACTATTAATTATTTAAGCAAAACTAAAATGTCTTTGGTTTTCAAAGCAAAAAAATCAGAAACCATGTAAACGTAACATTACCCAAAATTCACGGTGGAGAGCTTTAACATCCTTAAGACAGTTTCGAAGCTGTTTTTTGGTGATTCTGTTGCCTGCAGATAGAAGGTATTCTTCTACTGAGCTAGAGGAACACAGAAAATTTCAATATGTTTAAAATCTTATAATTAGATAAATGTCCTTCACACGTACATGAAAAATATTTTCATAGAACAGATTTTCAAGCTTTTAAAATTTAACATGTTGAATATTGAAATTCCCATATAAATAATTTTCTCTTAAGCACAAACTAATCAAGGTAACAAGCCTAATAAAATATTCAATTGTAACTTCCAGTCTCGAGATGGAAATACGAAGATCGTTTTTAAGTAACTATAACTACACACACACACATACATACAGACAGACATAAGTATTGCGAACATAAAATACAGCGCATATAAAATCCCAATGAATATTTACCATCTACATTTGTAACATCCGACATCATCAGAAATTTCAGTAAGTATACACTAATACCGTGAGTGATTGTGAAAGCTCTTTTGATTAAGTACGGGTTACTGTTCATCCAGTTTGCCATTATTATATTTTTTTTATATATTTTGAAGCTAGTTAAGACAAAACTAAAAGAAAGATATACACTATACACACACATACACACCACAAGTATCAGGAGACACAAGGTTTTTAACTAGGTATATGATGTATAAAGTACAATAAGACTAACCATTCCTTAGGAGTTGTTCCATAATTGATATTTTCCATAGAATGATTCAGATCAAGAGTTAATGATGCATTAGAGCCCCTCCTGAAAAATTGAGAAAACATTCAGACACAAATACTAGTAACAAATGTTCACAAAAAAAAACTACAAGCTTTGAAATAATAAATATAACGGTGGTGTGCAATCAGGTCATGCACTGCACAACCAGTCATAAAACTAAAAATGTGGCAGTAATGTTTGTACAATCAAATGATTCTTCTGTATTTATTATCATCATAAATGCCTAACTTTGCACTTCCAACAATACTCTATTTTCTGGAGTTACGTCATTACCACCTCTTAGTAAAATCCTGCAAGTCATGCTGCATTAAAATAACATGACAGCTCGTACATACACAGAAGTCCAATCTCAACAATGTACAGGTCACATGCTTTGCTTGATTTTGTGATTGTAAAGAAATATCACTGGCTGGATTTGACAAACAAATATGTTGAAGAGTAATCCTATTCTCTGTATGTTTTTTTTTCCCCCATTCTGGAGATATACTACATTGATAAGTTATTACTGTACAACCTACTCGAAAACCCACTGCACACCACTGAAATATAACATACTTAGTTTCTGGTCTGTTCATACTACAGACTGTTTAATAACAAGCTAATTTTGAATGAAAAATAATGGTGGATATGCAGCATAATTCTTTTAGAGAAATATACTGCTCAAATGATCATGGAATAATCTAATTTTCTATACTCTAGCCATAAGAATAGAACAAATACAATTCTCAAATAATATTAATGGCACATCTGAGTTCATTTTTAAGGTGGCCAGTCATGTGATCTGATATACATGAGACTACTATTGCAGTCTAATAAATCATCATTTTTAAGGTGGCCAGTCATGTGATCTAAATATACATGAAACAACTATTGCAGTCTAATAAATCATCCTTTTTAAGGTGGCCAGTCATGTGATCTGATATACATGAGACTACTATTGCAGTCTAATAAATCATCATTTTTAAGGTGGCCAGTCATGTGATCTGATATACATGAGACTACTATTGCAGTCTAAT
This sequence comes from Limulus polyphemus, assembly GCF_000517525.1. Lineage (NCBI taxonomy): Eukaryota > Metazoa > Arthropoda > Merostomata > Xiphosura > Limulidae > Limulus > Limulus polyphemus. Next base: position 147,724 of record NW_013666796.1, read on the forward strand.
AAATCATCATTTTTAAGGTGGCCAGTCATGTGATCTGATTTACATGAAACTACTATTGCAGTCTAATAAATCATCATTTTTAAGGTGGCCAGTCATGTGATCTGATATACATGAGACTACTTTTGCAGTCTAATAAATCATCAGAAAATGTTTGTTAATTAAGGTGTAATGCAAATTGTATATCAATGCAACATGCTCAAATTAGGTAACTCACTGATCCTATTAGTCATTTCCAGTTCATCAACATTGAAATATATGTTATCCTATCAAAGTCCAGTTGGATTCAAATGTAGCACGTATTCTAGCCAGTTCATACTCTCTCTCTCCATACCCTCTTCTAAGAAGTTATTATTCAGTTGACCATCACTGGGACAAATGTTATCAACCTTTGGGTATCTGTACCTGCATACAGAAATGCTAATTGTTGCAAGTCTCCAGCTCTATACCATAAGATATTCATAGTACCATTTTGTAACATAAAGTTCAATACAGACACCAATACTAATTCCAATCGAGAGAAGTATGCTATCATCACCACGTGCATGTCACTAAATGTGTACACGTCTCATATCTATGAACAAAACAGTTGCCCACATGTTATTTGACCAATCCATGTATTCTTAACACCAACAAAGATGGGCTGTTCTCTGGCAGTGAATTAGAGTAACACACAACATTGGTCATCTAGCATAAAAGATACTATGCTTCAGTAGCCCAACTTTTTTTTTCTCACTCTGTTGGTTGTCCAAAAATAATTCATGCAACTTTTAAGTATGTAATTCAGAACAAAACGTATACAAGGCAGTACAATACAATATTCTAAAAAATAATATAATTTATATGGCTTTCTAAGTTATAAATAGTCTAAAAAAGATTCCATTACTGCTCAGAGCAATGACTTTACTCAATGCGCATCTAGCATTTTGTTTTTTGCAATCTACTGTCTTTGACTACTAAAACTAAATACATGAACATAAGGCTCTTATACACTACAATGTGCTCTTTCCATCGTTTAAATATTCTCATCAAGCAAGTAGGCACGAGTGAATAAATGGCATGAAATCAAATGAAATAAGATTGGCTTCTCTGGTGGGTTTGCAAGTTTATTGATACTTCAGCAAATTGAAAAGATAGGAGCTTCTAATTTTTTATTTTCCTTGACAGTCTGTGTAGTTTGTATTTCCGATTGATTATGCACTGCAGAAACTGTTTGATGAAGTTATAAAATCTAAAGGGAAGAATTCAGAGGAAGATATGTCATGCGACATAGAAGAGTGAACACTGAGAATTTAAAATATTTCCTTTTGAAACTAATTGTTTGTTTGTTTTGAATTTTGCGCAAAGCTACACAAGGGCTATCTGCACTAGCCGTCTCTAATTTGGCAGTGTAAGACTAGAGGGAAGGTAGCTAGTCTTCACCACCCACCGCCAACTCTTGGGCTACCCTTTTACCAACGAATAGTGGGATTGACCATCACATTATAATGCCCCCATGGCTGAAAGGTCGAGCATGTTTGGTGGGACGGGGATGCGAACCCGCGACCCGCAGATTGCAAAGTCGAGCGTCCTAACCACCTGGCCATACCAGGCCCTTTTTGAAACTAAAACTTATATAATATTCAAATCAGAAGAGTGAACACTGAGAACTTAAAATATTTCCTTTTGAAACTAAAACTAAGATAATATTAGAATTTGAATTATAAACTATCTTTTGGTGACAAGTATATCAACCTACATTAATAATAAAGTTCTTGGATTGTATTTTAGAAGTAACTCTAAAAAAATAGGTCACAATTTGCCCACTTTGAATCACTGGAATGCACAGGGTTAATTCTGTTGCTAAACTGTTAATCCAGTTTGGAAGCTACAGTAACTGTCATGCCTATGTTGTCAGATAGTTATCATGCAGGTTTGTTAAAAGTGGTCTACCCTCTGTAGGTCTCCAGCTAACTATATTGTTGGTCTGAAACTTAATCCACATTCTGCAATGCGATGTGTTTGACCAGCTTCTAGCCAATCTGATGTTCTCTACATCATATCAATCAATTTATTTACAGACTTTGCTCTTATTGAACTCTAACTCAAAACACATTGATTCCTTCATTTTTATATATATCACTGAAAGCTGCATATCTGATCACATGTCTTGTCCACAAAATGTTTTGAATAGAAATTAACTCGCAGGTAACACAGATAGTATTTGACCCTCACATTACTAATTTTTTTATAGTTTTTTCATACTGTTCACTTTGTAATGTCATTGTGAAATTTATAACAGCAGCTGTACATTGTCACAGCTAGAATATAAAAGGATCTGATTATCCATTAATCATTTTGACCAGTGCAATACTAAAAAAGATTACTTGTACATGATATTTAGATTCTATAAACGTTTACCAGCCAACAAGCAAAAACAAACTGTTGTTAATATTTCACAGACTTGTAATGATACAATAATTTTCTCATGGAATACATTTTTTTTATGAGACCTTGCTGCTAAGATGTGTCCCGTAAAAGTGGCCATGGTTTTGAATTATTTGAGACAATACCAATAAAATCAGTTTGTTGAAACCTGTTGTAGGTTAATTCTGAGGTGTGAAGATAGGTGAAGCCAGCTACAAGAACAAACTTGAACCACTGAATTAAAAGAAAATGTACCGAAAATTAATTTTAATCATTATTCAATACATCTTTTTAAAATAAATACTTCAGAACTGAAGTTCATTGAACAAATAAATTTTATTTAATCAATTTTATATATAAAAATTGAAAGATTTAGATCCTGTGTTGATTTCAGCATGCTTGAATCATTAGTGTTTGTGAATTTCTTAAATTGTTTCTGAGCAAAATACAACACTCAGCAAATGCGAGAAAATTAAAAGTTAAAGTTATGTTACAATCTGCAGTCATTCTAGAAAAAGAAAAATATTTTTGATTTTATTTCATCTTTTTCAACTTTTCATTCCACTGCATGTTGATGATTTTGCTTCAGTTAATGTTAGGGGTAGAGAAAAGTAGAGATAAAATATAGTTTTACAAAAAACTGTTGACAGTTAATTTAGGCAGTTCTAAAGGTTATGTAAATTAAATATGAAACTGCAACATCAAAAGAAATATTCTGATTCTTGGCTTTCACTTGGACTGACTCAGTAAATGCTTTCAGAGATCCACAGACCAATCTTTAATAGAAATAAGTTATTAAAAACAATTTTTTTGTGTACAACAAACTCGTAATGTTAACTAAAAGCTTCTTATGTGTATTAAGAATTATAGTAAACATTACTATATATAGCTTCATAGATATGAAGTCAGTCTAATGGACCAATGCCATGCATGCATGGTTAAGTCTAAAAATAAAAAGTAGGTTTTTGCAATATCTTATATTATACCAGAAATAAATTAAGTATTTGTTTTAGGGACTTTACACATGATGTATGTTAAGCACTATGACTCACATGAATGAGAAGACGAGAAAAAAAAAACAATTACATAAAATATAGCAAAGAAACACTTGAAGCGCACACCTTTCCAGTAAACCTTTGGCCTTAATCCTTAGAGGACTTCGACGTGGACTTGATGTGCATTCCGATTCAGTTTCAGTTAAATAGCTATCCCTACTTTCTGGCTGAATTGTATCCGCTTCACTTACACTTGGCTTCAATATTGGCTGATAAACTACTTCTCTTGCTTCTTCTATATCAAGTCTCTTCTTTGTGTCTCGTCGATAAAAGAAAAAAGCTAGCAAGATATGTGGTAAATTAATATATTAAAGAACGATAAATATACATACAGGTATATACTATCTATCTTAACACACACACCACGTTTACAAGATGTTCAGAGGGCTTTCAAAACTAATTACTATATAACTGAATTTGTCCAAACCAACTATAAACATTTTTAACATGCTCAATAAATTATGCTGCGTGACAAGTCGTTGAAGGATGAAGAGTAGCTTTTAATAAAGTTGTGAAAGCAGTTCCTACCAAAATAAAAAATTAATCTGGAACTCACACTTTTTTTATTTTACTGACGTGTATGTATATACATTTTTAATTTTCCTAAAATATGTAACTTAAACATTTTCATGACTGAAAAATTAGAATCCCCCCCCCCATCTTTTTTTATCCATCTACTT
>NW_013666796.1:151999-154560 GCF_000517525.1 Limulus polyphemus
CTGTGGACAAATATTTCTTGTTGTATGTAATAAAATTTATTTAGTTCTTTTACAGTTTAAATTTGTGTACTAAATATTTCAAAAATTCTCAGAATAAAATAAGTAATTATTTCAACGCCATGCTCCTGATACCAAGCTGAAAAAAAAAATTAAAATATTGGTAATTTTTCTTTTTTTACCTTACGTTAAGCAGTAAATAAAATACACTTTGTTTCCAATGGTTTCTATTCAAATTACTTTTTTGTAAATCAATTTGTACATCAACAATACTTAACCCTGAAAATAAACTACTCAAAACAACCAATATACTGTCAGAAGTTAATTAAAACTTTTCTAATCTATATTATCCTTAGTTGAGAACCAATCCTTTACACAAGCGAAGATGAGTGTACTCTAGAATCTTAACAAGCAGGTACTGGAGCCCATCAGAGCTCATTTTAACAGTTGTAACTGGGACTGCCCAAGCTTCCTCTCTTGGCATATTTACATAACAAAATTTAATTTAAACATGCTCAACAAAAGAATTTAAGCCTTAAAGTAACCAAGTCGCAAAGTACATATCTATCCTTAGTTTCATCTATAGCGTGTTACTCACTGTCTTATGTTCACATGAAATCCATACTTCTATGTGACTTGGGTGTCACCCACACTCCTTTGTGTACATTTTCACCTTTCTCTGCAGAAGGCAGAGGGATACAAAAATCTTTTTTTTTTCTTTCCTCTTATTTATTTCCCATCTTTAATTTCTTTTCCTTTCTGGAAACTGTTTCGGTTTAATTTTATAGATCTTAATTATTTTGTTTTATTTATATCTTTCTGGCAAAACTCAATTTTTTAACTTCACACATAATTTGGCATTGTAAGCATTCATTACATTTATTAAATTGACCAAAGATAACGTAGCAGCAGCATTACCGAAATACACGAGGAATTCGTTTTCTCAAGATATAAACCAATAGGTAAAACATGGCATAATCAACTTGGACAAACATCAAACTACGCACAAAAAAAAGTTAATTTGATATGATAAATAAAAAAGCCATACAAACCAAAAGAAAAATGATGGCAAAGAGAGCAAACATACTGCAGGAAATTATAACGGGCAACTGCCTTGATGACATGTGTCTTTGAAAGAAATTCCACATCCGATCATCTTGGATTCCTTCAACAGCAAATGCAATCTATAAGGAATACATTTATATTCGTCAAACTACATGTTGAAATAGTGATAATACCTCAGGATGTCAAACACAGATGTATAAATCAAATAAGGAAATTGTCATCTTTAGTGAAAAATATTAATAAAAACAGAATATCTGCATATGATGATAACCTGTTTCAGGTTGATAACTGATCATTAGCTATACTGTAGTAATGATTAAAACCTCTCAGAAGTGAACTCTTAATTCTTACTTAACATTCATATGTTTAATACATACTCAACAAATTTCATCAACAAAAAACACATTTTTTGACTAATAGTTCAAGCCCTATATTAAAGAGGTTTAAGTCAGCAGTCCAAATGTTTCATGAATAACTATCAAAACAATGAATAATTACTGCACATGCATCATCACTATTTGAATCACTAAGTAACTGGACTTCTTTGAAAGATGCCTTAAGTTTGTTTGTTTTGAATTTCGCGCAAATCTACACGAGGGCTATCTGCGCTAGCCGTCCTTAATTTAGCAGTGTAAGACTAGAGGGAAGGCAGCTAGTCATCACCACCCACCGCCAACTCTTGGGCTACTCTTTTACCAACAAACAGTGGGCAACGAAGTCTATGTAACAATACGCGTGTGTACACGTTGGGGCATTGTAAATGCTTGGCCCGGCATGGCCAGGTGGTTAAGTCGCTTGACTCGCAACCTGAGGGTCGTGGGTTCGAATACCCGTCCAACCAAACATGCTCGCCCTTTCAAACGTTATAATGTGTGGTCAATCCCACTATTAGTTGGTAAAAGAGTAGCCCAAGAGTTAGCGGTGGGTGGTGATGTCTAGCTGCCTTCCCTCTAGTCTTACACTGCTAAATTAGGGATATTCTCGGGTTTGGCATGGGTTGGTGGTTCAGACGATTGACTCGTAATCTGTGAGTCGCGGTATTGAAGACCGTCGTCGAAAATTATCTCCCTTTCAGCAGTGACGGCTTTATAACGTGACGTAAACTGTAGCCCAAGAGTTGGCGGTGGGTGGTCTGTCGCTTGAAAATTAGGGACGACTAGGACAGGCATTGCGCGAAACCCAACAAACAAACAAGATATTTGCTACAGTTTAAAATCACTCTATCGAAAACGAATAAATAAAAGGCAAAATAAACACCTGGAAAATCAAATATATATATATTCAGTACGCTTCTGTGTATTTTAAGTTTTTGTTTTAATTTAATACTTTTTGTGGTTACCGAAACACAGATGGGATTCTAGTTCACTCCCAGGAACTTTGGTACGTTAGTTGTATCGTAAAGTCGGCTTTTTCTCCTAACACAGAGCTTAAAGAAGAAACTACTCTTAAGAAATATAAAAAAAGAACAACAACCAAAAATATGAAGGTAAGTAACTAAA
>NW_013666796.1:155485-181303 GCF_000517525.1 Limulus polyphemus
TGCCTTAAGTTAATTCCTAAAAACTAAATGCACATTTTAATAGTTCACTGAATAGGTGTAGGCTGGGTATACTTATGTCTACACTTTTTCCAAAATAGGATCAATCTTATTTTTCATTCTTCTAACACATCTATTTTTTCAATTGTATAGCTTAAGTTTTGGCACAGTTCAATTTTAAAGTTTGAAAGATAGGTAATAGTTACAGTATCTTCCACAACAAACCCAGCTACAGTTAACATTATGTTTATAATTGTTTCATTATGAGGTACTCTTCCTTTCCAAAACTGGCTGCAGAACATGAATGGTAGTTTTATAAGTGGAACACAGTGGGATACAGCATTCATATCTTAATGTTTGGTGTTTTTTTTTCTTCTCCACATGCGTGAAAAAGAGGTTAAACCTGATACAAATTGTATCTCTACCATTATTTGATTTCTATTTTACTTCTAGATGATGCTTTTACTTTTACATTTCCCGCAGTTTAGTCTGCATTCTAGTTTTACCTGTCTTTTAAACGCAATTCCTTTTGTCTTTGGCCTTGTTTGAAGTTTGAAAATATCATTCAAAGTTAAGAGATGGTCTTTAATTGCTATTTTAATTTCAGCTTCTGAAGGAAATAAGATAGCTGTTGTGAAATCTTTATAAATACAAAAATGTAAAAATATGCAGTAAGTTTTACTTTCTTTAGAAACCTTTCCACATGTAGGATCTTACAAAATACTCAGCTACATGTAGGTGCAATAGCCAAAGATTTACTTAAACTGTAGTAAGTTGTAACTTAAGGCTCATATAACTTTCCTGCATAAAATTCTCATTTTCTTTTTCTCAATTATAGAATTCAACAATTTATGTATACCGATGATTATTAGTGTAAAATAAACAGTAATTAATATACAAATCTAGCAATAATTTGTATAAACACATACTAAATCTGCAACTAGGAAAGTCAACGGACAATACGTTTCAAACGTAATTATGAAAAAATAAGACTTAAACTAGATCCAAATATACCACCAAGAATTAGCATGTTTTAGTATTTTAACGCTAGCAGTGTAGAAATTGGAAGAAATTTTATGTTAAATAACAATCTTCTTTGAACATTGAAAATAATTAATAACCTAATAACCTTGATATCTGTCATTAACTCGTGTCTAGACACACACATGGTTCTTTCCCACAGAAGCATTCATTTCCTTAAAGAAGAAAACTGCTGGTACTATATGTACAGCTGTGCTCATGAGGATATAGAAATGGATGCACAACTTCTATTATCAATCATTCAGGAAACATTGGTATTTCTACTCTTTTTCTCTTGTTTTTACCAAAAATCAACACCTCATGACAAACAGAAAATGTTTAACTATTTAAAAACTTTTGTAAGGAATATATTACTGTGTCTCAAATGAATAGTTTTTTTCTAAAGTGTTTTATGTCATACTGTAAAACGAGAGTCTGTGTGTTACCTTATAGGAACATGCACATGTAGCTTTAATGTTTTATAATTTTTATATTACATATATCACTGATACAACATGGACAAATCATGCTTTTAGTTATTATTTTGCCCCCCAGTGGCACAGCGGTATGTCTGCAGACTTACAATGCTATAAACCGGGTTTCAATACCCATGTTGGGCAGATACAATATGGACAATTATGCTTTTAGTTATTATTTTTATACTTTCCAAGTGCAAACTATAATTGTATGCTCACAGATACTGTAATTTTTTTATCAAATAGTTTTAGTTCGGGGTTTAATTTTTCAAGTATATAAATAGATATTTATTATAATTATTTTAGATCAACAAGAGTATTGCTTTTCTGTAAAAAAAAAGGGATATTTTAATCTCAATTTTAGTGCTTTTTAAAATCAGCTTATGAACTATAGTGTTGGGTGTTTAATAAGCAACAAAGTTATATTAATTTTGCTATATGGCAAATTTTGTGTTAATCTGCTATATCTTATTGTTGAGTTATCAAAAACCAACTGAACTTAGGAAAATCTACTTGTAATGGTATAAATGTTCATTATACGTTAAAGGAAAAATAAAACTCCCTAGAAATTTTGTAGAAAATAATCATGTCATACAAGTATAACAACTGATTATCTTGTCCAAATACAAAATACACAACCTAACAAAATTTGGACAAAATTATTACATATCTGCTATGATTTCTAATTTACCTTAACACTGAAAATTGAGATTAAAATATACATTTTTTTAGAGAAAAGCAATACTCTGATGTCATACAAGTATAACAACTGATTATCTTGTCCAAATACAAAATACACAACCTAACAAAATTTGGACAAAATTATTACATATCTGCTATGATTTCTAATCTAACTTAACATGAAAATTGAGATTAAAATATACCTTTTTTTACAGAAAAGCAATACTCTTGATGTCATACAAGTATAACAACTGATTATCTTATCCAAATACAAAATAACCTAACAAAATTTGGACAAAACTATTACATATCTCCTATGATTTCTAATTTAACTTCTATATTAGAAGAGTATAATAACACATCTTAAAGATATGAACTCTATGAAAAGTATACAGTAATATTTTTGTATATACTGAGTTTTGTACTTAAAAACAATTTTAGGTAACTAACAGTTTAGTTTATCTAAAGAACATGTATACATGTTTACAACTGTTAAGAAAACAGAATTTATACTTGTGCTTATTTATTAAAATTTCCTTGATGCTATTTCTTTAAAAACTATTTTTTACAGATTACAATACTTCATCTACATTTGATTAATCATCACGCACAAGATGCTAAGTTGTGTACCATTAATATACGTACTGATTCTGTAAATTTTACAACATCTGAGATGTAAGAAAAAACATTTAGACTTTACTATGGAAAAAAAAACGTTATGCACTGTTTTATAAACATAGCTATCTTACAAGTTTAAAAATACGTGAGCAAATGTTATAAAAAAATAAAGAAACTTTCTACTGTTACCAAGACTACATTCTTTAAACATATACAGATTGAAGAAAAAAAAAAAGATGAACTACCAAAGTTGATTTTAGTTTCAGAAATAAAAACATTGATAGATATACAGTAAACCCTTACCTTTGTATTTCACTGAAACAAAATTTACTTTGAGTGGGAAACACACACTGATATACATGTATCTACATATCAGGAAATAAATTTCATGTAGGTTCCTTGTTTTTATATATGACAGAGCTGTAACATTTAGCTTTGTGAATATTCTACATGAATTGAGTAACATGATAAGACTAAAACGTAAACAAGCCACTCATGCTGTACAATACTACATTACTTTTATTACTTAAAAGAATTGTACATAAATTTGTTGTAAAATGACAGGTTATTTGGTAAAATCCTAAACACTCATATTACGAAGATGACTGACGTTACATACAGTATGTTAGATTGTATTCAACCAGCAAAACATGAGAACTGACTATTAAAGTACACAACATGAACACTGTCTTCTAGAAAAATGAGCTATTTAACATGTATAAACTGACATTACATATATATGGATACTTCTACACCTTTGCATAAGATATAATTAGAAAATAAATTTACCTTAATAAATACTGTACATTTTAAGCATACTTTGAGCTTTTAATAACAAGTATTGCAAGTTACGAACACAGCAGAGACGGTTTCTTAGTGCAAATAAAGTTTAGTTACACACTTCAAGTAACCTTATCAAGAACATAAAATGCAGAACCCACTCTATGAAGCTAGTTAGCATTAGTCACAGCATCATTAGATTTAAGTTGTAGTTATCCAGTTTGTATTTTGCTAACTATTAGACAAGTTAATATTTGCCAATTTTTATGATGGAACTAAAAATTACTCAAGCTTAGTTACATTTGTTACTACTGTAATGTGTCACAAGCTTAGCTACATTTGTTAATACTGTAATGTGTCACAAGCTTAGCTACATTTGTTAATACTGTAATGTGTCACAAGCTTAGCTACATTTGTTAATACTGTAATGTCTCAAGCTTAACTACATTTGTTACTACTGTAATGTGTCACAAGCTTAGCTACATTTGTTAATACTGTAATATGTCAAGCTTAGCTACATTTGTTAATACTGTAATGTGTCACAAGCTTAGCTACATTTGTTAATACTGTAATGTGTCACAAGCTTAGCTACATTTGTTAATACTGTAATGTGTCACAAGCTCAGCTACATTTGTTAATACTGTAATGTGTCACAAGCTCAGCTACATTTGTTAATACTGTAATGTCTCAAGCTTAGCTACATTTCTTACTATTGCAATGTGTCACAAGCTTAGCTACATTTGTTAATACTATAACTTGTCAACTTTAGCTAATTAATATTGCAATGTGTCACAAGCTTAGCTATATTTGTTAATACTATAACTTGTCAACTTTAGCTAATTAATATTGCAATGTGTCACAAGCTTAACTAAATTTAATATTTAAATGTGTCACAAACTCAGGTAAGTTTGTTCATACTGTAATAAGTCACTTGCTTAGCTATAGTATCATAATTTAATGATACAGAAAAAATTAAAAATAAACCCTAATGGCTTTTCCTAAACTATATTTCTGGCAGACAGAGACAATTCACAATATTAGTTGGTTTATTTTGTTGAATTTTTTGGATTAAGCTACTAGAGAACTATCTGTGTTAGATCTCTCTGATTTTGAAGTGACAGTTTATAGGGAAGGCAGCTAGACAATATCATCCAACATCAACTCTTTACAAATGAACAGTAGGATTGAGTTTTTCATTAATCGATTTTGGAAGAATTAACAACAGGATTAACCAGAACAACCAATTTTCTTGACTATCAATTTAATCTTAATTTCTGTTAGTTGACTGTTGGAATAATCAAAATGGTAATAACTGGTAACACTAATTGCAATTAGTTGATAATTTTCATGACATTAATCAATTAATCATAAACTAATTAATATAATCATTGGTCATACGTAATTGATTTAATAGTTCAAGTCTAGTCATTATATGAAACTCTTCGAACACCCACCTTTTGAGGTTCTTTAGCTTTCAATCCCATTACTTTCACAGGGGCCATATCTGCCTGGAGTTGCTCTAAGGACACTGTCTGTAATATCAGTGTTGCAGGAAGAAGAACAAATGCATTGTTACGTACTACCTGGTTAAAAATGATCGTGTCTACTACGGAAAATAATACATAGGCTTCTACTCGTCCTTCCTGTGGATAAAAATTCATGTTCTTTCCATGTAATCCAATAGTTTTATATACGGCATAGCTTTCATAAGCCTAAATAAATTTATGCAACTTATAATTAATCTAGCAGTTTATCAAATACTTATTAACTTTAAGCAATTACTAGTACATTTTTACATCATAGGTTTAAAGAATTCAATTTGTCTAAAAATCCCCATTACAAAAAAAAAAGGCATGTAGCCAGTATCTTGACACTATCAATGTAATTCTCATCAAAACAACATTCTCCATACAGTGCATAATCCTATACACAAAAACAATGCTGTCTGTCTCCAAAAAAGGCTTTATAGAAGAGAAAGATTTATGAATCTTATCAACACTATACAACCAGTTATTGCCTAACATACATATATATCAGTTTCAAACACTGAATTTAAATCACTATCTTCTCTGAACTTTAATAAGTCTTTAATAACTTGTATTTGTTGCCAATTTACTTTTTAAAACAATACGTTGGAGAAAACCAATCACTTGACAGTACAAGTAAGTCAGTATTCAGAATTATACCAGCTGTTCGACAAATGTGAGCTCTCACGTACAAGTTTATCAATCAGTACTTGTAATTCCTGCAGTTTTCATCAAGTCTTTCTCCCACATTCACACAAGCATGTTCTACAAACTGACAAATCAGTTAAAAAAGTTTGAATAGGTGTATACATTAAACAACAAATCAAGCATTATTAGTTTAAAAAATAAAGCAATCAACTACAGTAATATGTGGTATGTTTATCCAAAACACCTCAAATACATTTCATCCAAAATCGACAAAACAAATTTCATGCACTTACCAAATTTCTGCCACAAATAAATTTGTATCTACATGCTTGTTGATGCCACAAGCAAACTAACTAAAAACTGATATTATTCACAAAAAATTCCGAGAAAAACTTACATAAAGACGAACTAATTACTACTGACTATCAAAGTAAGCAGGCTCAGACAACCGTTCAGTGAGCACAATGGTAAAGCCAGTATCATTTTACCATATGAAATGTCAACCATCATTAAATCTCATTACTACACGCCTTGTCAACTCTTGTATTTCACAAGTAATATAACTAATATAGAAATCTGACATTCTCTCATGCCCAAAGGTCGACTGTGAGAAAATATATATATATCTTCTACACTCAAACTATTACACCTGACAACTTGATGAATATAAACACAAATTAACACAATAATGTAATGTTTAATTATACATATTCCACACCAATTATATACAGTACGTTTTCTATGAGATATCAAATCTTAATCTTCCGAAAAATAAAACTCACTTGCACAAATATAGATACAGAAAAGACAAATGTTTCCACAAAGACAATTAACAATTATGATATCTTACTGTATGAAGGTTCTATATTTCAGCTCCACAGGTTTTAGTTAATTCTACCGTGTTATTTGCTGACACGAAACAAAATATTACAATAAATGCAATTGTTATTACTTTGTTAAATTAATAATGCCGTAAGGACAAGAAAGAATAACATAACTTACTTTATATAGCTTAACATAATAAAAAAAATTAAGGAAGTCTGAAAAACTTTCACTTCACAATGATCTTAATACTTATCTTCAAAGTACATTTTAGTGTTTACTCATCAATTATCATTTCAAAAATTCAAATTTACCTGGACTTCACTAATACCAATGCTGTCACTGGCTAAGCCAAGCTGTTTTGCAAGAGAGTTTTTTAACTTCTGAATAATTCTGTGTGTGAGGTGATTTTGTTGACCATCAAGAACCTATAAACATGAAAATCAACATCATACAATGGTAAAAAAAGAGAAAAAAAATGATAGAATAACCATAAAGAAAAAAACTTACAATGAATAAGTACAATTATGATTATAACTGATAGTCTATAAATGAAGCTTTAAACTTAAAAACAGGAGTGGCCTCGTAAGCTAAATATGAACCAGCCATACATGTAATTTCCAAGTAAAAATATCAATGATAACTGCTTTAACAATCTCCATATTATAAATAACAGCACAAAAAACAAACTACATACTTTAAAAAACATATAAACAAGTCCCTGTTTGTTCTTTATCTTTAGTTGGGTCAACAGTACATGTAGCATGAGTAGGTTTAAAAATAAAAGTTTGGAAAAAATCTAATTAAAACTAGAAAAATCCAAGAGCCACACTGAGAACCTATAACTAATGAACAGTGTCAACCACAAATTAACACCACTCCTCAAAACTTGGCAATATAATGTTTCTCTTACCATAATATTTAAAATATAAAATTTCTAACTCAGATTTCAGAATGTTCGAAGAACAATCTTAATAATAAGCACTGCAAGTACATCTAAGTCGTAGATCAACTTGTGTTACACACACAAAATATGTACTTCATACAAAATCTTGCATGAAAATACAGATTAAATTTCTTTGTATGTTAATGACTCATAATCTTGTGACAACAGTTTACTGCAGCACATACAAATCAACAGTATACATTAATGTTACTTACAGTAGATGGATGATTAATACACACTGTTACTAATACTACTATAAACCTTGAAGAAACAAGTCTTAATATGTATTACATATACTGTATTTTTACAGAGGTACTAGCATGTCTGTTTTACTCACATTAATACAAAACATTAAATGTACCTAAAATATTACATGTATGTAATAGTAATTTTTTTTTCTGTGTGTAACAGCAGGTTAAATATTGTACACACTAAAATGTTGAAGTTAAATATTTCAAATAAAATGTGCACCATCGACAAAAAATTTAATCTTCTGTACATATATATATATATATATATATATATTTATTGCATTTCGTGGACCCCAACTATCGCGTTATAACGGGATTCCAACTGTATATATACATCATTTTATATTTTTGTTAAAATTCTTTTATTCTCAGTGGTAAAATTATTCTACACTTCAACACTTAGCCTCAAGCATGAAATTACACTTTTCACAATCAATACACATGTAATTATAACATATTATAAACCATAATGATATTATTCCTAAATACGATACGCCACCAATTATGCATTAAAACAGACTTTTTTTTAAATCTTAAACGAACACATTAAACACTTTATCAACAAAAAACTTTCCATGACCAGATAATTAATATCCAGCATTCGAGCACCTATGAATTTGATCCTTGTCACTAGTACAGATAATTTGAAATATACTTATACAATACAGCATTTTAAATACGAATATTTTGGACAGAAGAATTTTAATTATCATTTTTCCAAACACGTTTAAAAATATATTTTCTTTATCTGTACAACCGAATCTACATACCATTCATGAGAAGCTAGAATTTTACAAGTAGCTGAATAAATCTAGTATTACAGAAATACTTTCACTTCTCAATGAAATATTTTAGAAAATCTGGAGAATGAGTTAAAACTGTTAACTACACAAATTTGTATAAACTGAATATCTTCAATTGCTAAACAATTATTAACACTTATTTTGTGATAGAAACATTATTTTAAACAGGTTATTATGATAGCTAATGTATATTCAATGTAATTTAAACTAACAACTGATTAGCATCTAAAATAATAAACATTCATAAAAACTACAGGGAAAATTTTCATAATATGTCAAATATTACGTGCACGGGAACACTGTAATCTGCCAAAAACGTAGCATTAAGATTATGGCACAGTATATATATATATATATATATATATATATATATTTTCTAGTTAAAGTACAAATTCTCTAAAACATTCAAACACCAAACAATTATTTTGACAAAGCATAATTTTTATATTTGTGTTAAGTAAGGTTTGTTTTGTTTTTGAATAAATAAAAATTAATTATTTTCTTAAACTAGAAGTGAAATTATTACAAAGTAATATTTTTAACAACTGCTGCACAAACTTTGTGTCAAGCATTCCCAGCTGTAAATATAGGGTTCATAACAATTTTCTATCAATATCCCAGCTGTAAATATAGGGTTCATAACAATTTTCTATCAATATTCAAGCACCTATACGTATTAATATTTATGAATACAATGTTACTTTAGGAGAGGAATTGACACTCCATAATTCAACAGTAGCGTAGACTGCACTCTAAACTGAAACAGGTGTACACTTTGCTTTGCAGTTTGGAGATTGAAAATCAATAACACTGTAATGCATATTTGATGTACAATACATGTATTTCTGCACGACCAGAAATTGTCAGTCATCAAAACAGTGTGATAACTCCTCTCTACCTGGTGTTTTTCAGCAATGGGAGTATAAATAAATTTATTCTGTTCCGTAAACAACACAGAGAAAATTAACTTAGATAATTTGCTTTATTGACAAGTTTTTACTCTTGACTAAAGAATGAATTAACTATCATTAAAAAATATAGCTATGATGTTTTGAGTGAAATTTTGCTCTCATATTTGTATTAATTAAAAATCAAACACTTAATGTTATCAAAATAAATTAGATGCTCAATTTTTTTATGAAATCTACCAGATAATGAAGAAATGACATTCTTAATTTATTTATTATTTTAAAAAATGTAACAAAAGCATTCTCAAACATTATTGTGTATATAGCATATTTACAAGCTCTGTAGAAATATATTAAAAACCAACCATACACTAAATAGTGCTTTAGCCAAGCCATGTTGTAAAAGGTTTTAAGTCTTAAAAAAATATTCAAAGCGATAAACATACTGACATCTACAGTATACCAGTTATCACATCTTTAATTTACCTTAATCTTTTCTACTTTTCAAAATCAGACTGATTATCTTTTACATACATACACATTTGGATTCAATGAATTCCTTACCTAGTTTGAATGAAATTAACGAATGTGCATGTTGTCAGCCAATGGGAGAAGTAATGTTAACTATAATTCTGAATTTGTGTGTATCTACACAACATGGTAAGCTTTTAGTAAAATGTACAAGTCTATTGTACACAAAAATTCAAATTTGTACTCAAGATATGTCTTTGAATTGACAATATTGAACTGATTCAGACTCTTGATAAGTTGGAACGCAAGGTGATGTCCATGTGAAGAATAAAAATTCTTTTCTTCATTGTAGAGATTGAATATTGTCTAACCTCTTGAACCTCTGAAATACATACCTACAATTTTTTTCAGCATCTCTGTATATTGCATCAGGTATTCATTCTCCTCTATAACACTGTCAGTAAATCGGTAATGTACAGTAAAGTGAATAGCTGGTAACACTGGCATCAAATACACAATATCATGTTGGATGGCTCTTTGTAAAAGTTCATGGCATGCACACTTTGACCCCCACTTATGCATATAAGATTAATCTGGAGAGTATTTTCCAAATTTTAAAGGTTAAGCAAAGATTCTTGCAAACTTCAACATATTTAAAATGTACAGAATCTGAATCAGATGTGAGCACAGAAAAGTTGTCATAAAATATAATTACAAAGTTTACATCAAAGATAAAAATCTGAAATAAAAGATTAAATTAAGCATACTTGCTAAACAACTATTAATTTTCCTTTCAAAAAATATGATAAATAAGGAAGTACAAAAAACGTTTTGTATCCAATGTATTAAATGTCACAAGATGAAATTACCTATCTTCAAAAGAACTGCTTTTACAGAGGGTTTTTAATTTTCTGTGACTGCACTGTTTTGTCATTATCTTACATTTGTTTCAAATTTCAAGCTGAAGCCACCTCTGTTGAAAAACCTTATAAATACTTGGATTATTTTAACTTACTTTAATTCCAAAGAAATAGAAGTCAGAATATCATATCTCATGAAATAGTCAAATGATCTTAAACTTTGTACATTTGGTTTTACGTTTTTAACAATCACATATAATATTAGCATAACTACCTGAAATGTTTTATACTGCAGTCATTTCCTCAAATTGAGGTATCACTTACAGATAAATGAGCTGCAGCTTTCCGAAAGCACAAAATCACAGATAATAACATACACGTACCTGTAAACCATATTTATGTATACGTCTTTTTTTTTAAAACACACATCTGTAAGTGCACATTTGGTAGATACAACATTGGAAGAAATTACTTTGAACACGCCCATCAAAAATTACATGGCATACCCTAATATTATGTATGTTTATTGATCACTTTTAAGTAATAATTAATGGCCTGCTCTGTATTCTCCTTCAATCTATTGCTCAATAAACTTTCCTTTATAAGCAGTGAAAGTCAATAAATCAATAGACTTAAACCTGAATTGAATGAACAGAATGGTGCACTGTGTTTATTAGTAAATCTGAGTGTTAGCAATGCCGTAACTATGTACATTTTAATGTAAATAATGCAATAACTAAGCACATAAAAATAACCGTGTTCTAATTCACTACCTGCCAAACCAATACTGACATTTCCAGATTGTCAGAATAAACAGAAAAGCTTTTCATACTTATGACTCTAAAAGTTCTTTATCATTACAAACAGTATAAATCCATAATATTTAATAAATGTAGTTTAATGACAAATTACCTTACAAATTTGTGCAGAATGTAACCAAACAACATACAAGGTTTCAAAAGTTACCTTAAAAAAAGATTAGTTCAGTCAGCTTAAAAATAAATATAAAAATAAACAGTAAAATAGCAATAGCATTCGACAGAGGTTAACCACAAAGATTTTAGATTACAACAAGAACAGATGCATATATATTGTGTATGTACACATACTTAATGCTTACAATAAACATTTATAACTAAGTAATTCAGACCTACCACCTCAATCTTGTAATAACTGGGGATTTGCTGTGATGTCGAAGAAGACTGATCGTGAACTGCGGTTGCCCAGTTAGATAAATAGGCAGAATCATAAGTGTGTGGCACTACCTGATCTTTCACTGCTATTAAATGTTGAGATGATCTGATGTTTTCACATTCTGAAAGTGTTTAATTCAACTAGTTTAAAAACAAGAGAACTTCATACACTAGTACATGTGAAGACTAGTTTAAAAACAAGAGAACTTCATACACTAGTACATGTGAAGACTAGTTTAAAAACAAGAGAACTTCATACACTAGTACATGTGAAGACTAGTTTAAAAACAAGAGAACTTTATACACAAGTACATGTGAAGACTAGTTTAAAAATTAGTTTTTCTTCATGTGACTTAATGCCTAGTTTGTTTTGTTAATTAAAAGTTCTTAATTAGTACATGTTCATAACAACAGGAAAGCATCTGACATGGACCCATATTAGTTTACCTACGACCGGGAAATTATCAAACTGTGAACTCGCCTGTGGATGCTGAATGTTTGTCTGCTTTTGTGCATAAAAAACTAACTCTAGTATGAATTAAGTACAACTCTATGTAGTAATGCTGGTCGGGCATAGCTCAAATTTTGTAGTAGTCAATGTGTTATCTTCTCACAGATGATTAAGCAACTTGGTTGGCTCTAAACAGTCTTGGACAACACCAATTGTTATAAATAATAATCTATTATTGGACTTAAAAAGAAAATGGTGCAGCCAAAGCTCCTCCAGTTGAATAAAACACCTTCTACATATTGAACACAAGGAAAACGTGAATATGTTACTGAAGATTTGTTTTCACTAAAGTATGTGTGTTATTTTATAGCAAAGCCACGTCGAGCTATCTGCTGCATGCACTGATGGGAATCTAACTGCCAATTTTAGGGTTGTAAATACATAGACTTATCGCTGTCCCACTGGGGGACGTGTGGATTAAAGAAAAGATGAATCCATGGACTGAAACAAACAATACATATACTTGAAGATAGCTTTTATATACAGAAACATCTGTGTATAAAAGTTATTTTTTGTACAACAAAAAACCTTTTTCAAATTCATATACTAAAAAGTGTGCACCAGATATATGAGCTTTTTATACCTGTAATGTATGAATGTTTGAATTTCTGATATCAACCAAAAATATGTTTACAAACTAATGGGAATAACTTACTTTAAAAGATTTAGAAATTATCCTATGTTCTATAGAATTCTATATGCAAATAAAGTACATACTTGTACTATTCAATAAGAAACAGTAACATATCTATTATATAGTGAACAATTAAAATTTTTAAACCAGCTGTTTCCCAGAGAACATAGAACATGACAGAGAACATCTCAATTGTCGTGTCCAAAAATGGCACTAATTAAAAACACTTCACGTAATATATCCACCAAAAATAATTTTAAAATGTTAACTAGTTAATAAACAAGCACTTGTACTGTTTATCCCAAGACAAACTATAGTATATAGAAAAAAAAAAGGCTTGAATTACACACACATGTAAGATCATTCCAGTACTAAAGTAGTACTTAAAAGATATGTTGATGTCTTCTATTAGTAGAACTTACAATAATGTAAATACTACCACACAGATGGTATTTTTATGAAGGAAGAAGTAACCAGAATGCTGTTTTAAGGGTCACCGGACACCTTTAAAAACAATCATGTACTTGAATATTTTACTCAAGTTGACTGAAGAACTTCTTGCATGCATGGAAGTAATACATTATGTAAGTTCTGACAGCTGGATGAGAGAGACATGTCAACAATTCAATTACATGCATGTCCAAAACTATACAACCTATACATGTACATAGACCTACATGAATTGTCCATTTGGCAATGCAAGACAGTTGTTTGTTGTTGTTTTTTATCATTCAAAAAATCCCCTTCAAAGTTTTGGAGTTGTTTGATAAATAATTCATAGAATACCCAAGTATGTCCAATCAATACATTTCATATCTAATTTTCCAACAGCGACGAGGCGGTTATAGTGAATGTGTAGTATGTGATACATACACGCATATAATGTGTGCACATTTTTATGCAGATGTGCACCATATTGGTTAAAACATGCATGTGTATAATCAAACAAACCAACTTTATCTATCAATTTTCAAAACCTATTTACTACAGAAGCTTACAAGCTTTTTTTCAGAGAAGATTTACTCTAACCAAATTCTAAATACATAGGGATCAGAGTCATAAAAATCATGTTCAAATATCTTGATCACATTAATCAACATGTTTACAAAAATCTTAAGTTTGTTTGCTATAAAGGATGTAAGATACATGCGGACAGTAACTGTACAACAGACACTTATCCTAAGAAATTAAGTAATGTTACATTACACAATCCATAATTATAAAGAGAAAGAAAAAATAAGTAAATGAAAGTTTGAGTTATTTAAAGCGGTTGAATTTTGTCTTTTATCGGTAGTTTTGGTTACATTCAGCTACATTGCACACATAATACCTATGAGGGAATATTTACATGCCAAGGTCAAACCTCTCCTTCAACTATAAAGGTCAAAATAAATCAGAAGTGTAGTTACATGTCAGATTATTATCATCATAACCACAGCAAGTCCATATTGTGATTGAACTTCTCACTATGTTGTTAATATTCATACCCAGGTGAAACCACATGTATGTCTAATTTATTAACTCTTTTAAACTCATAATATTTTGTGTGTTCTGCCAGGATTATTTCCATGATGTCCTAATAATTATCATACCTAATCAAATTTCCAGTCTATTTATAAAATGTGGATAATAACATGATTTAGATTAGTTTTCAGCCAAAGAAATATAAATGTTATCAGATGCCGATGGGTAAATTGGGATTTTCGGCCAGATGCCTGTAGCGTCTGCTCAGGTTTAACCCGATGACCGCCAGCTAATAACTTTCCGAGTAGCCAGTGCAAGTGTTGCTATATTTCTTTCCAACAATAAAACAAGTGAATGAATATGTTTGAAACTTCATAAAAACTTTCATAAGGATTTTCGGCCAGATGCCTGTAGCGTCTGCTCAGGTTTAACTCAATGACCGCCAGCTAATAACTTTCCGAGTAGCCAGTGCAAGTCTTGCTATATTTCTT
Source organism: Limulus polyphemus (assembly GCF_000517525.1). Lineage (NCBI taxonomy): Eukaryota > Metazoa > Arthropoda > Merostomata > Xiphosura > Limulidae > Limulus > Limulus polyphemus. Next base: position 170,586 of record NW_013666796.1, read on the forward strand.
TCCAAGAATAAAATAAGTGGATGAATATGATTGAAACTTCATAAAAACTTTCATAAATGCACGTAGTTTAAGAAACATAAAGCCTGTTACTTTTGATTAATTTAGTTATTTTCCATTATGATCTTTAATATCTTGGAAAATTACATTAGGAAATAGTATTGATAAGAAATAATTACAATATTTATATTTGTTCCAGATTTGAACTTATTACTTTTTATGTTTTAGTACATTATTTTGAAATCCCCAAAAATTTGTATTGTCCATAAAATTTACATTTTATGTATTTTTAATTACCACATACTCTCCTTATGGTTTCAAGTAATATACAAGACACAAAAATAATATTTGTAAATAAACCTAAACAATAAATGAGTTTTTATTTTTAACTAGGATTTCATGTACATAAAAAACATTTTAATTTTATTTCATAAATGTATTTGTTATTTCAAGTTTATGTTTCATTGCAGCCATACTTTTGTTTATTGTGCCAAATAAATCGTGAGGTTAGCAGCGTGAACTTCGTACATTTGCCGTGAACTATCATGCCTGTTAGTGGTCACTCTCGTTCAGTCCAGCACAGGCGCCTTTCAACATTACTGTAGATATGATATTAAGAAAGCTTTTCAGTCAACATATGTCCGTGTATGTTGTTTCACTATACAGACAAAACTAATTGCCACTACTAGTGAATATATGTAATAGTTTACAGTACAGGTGGTATCAATAACACCGCCTGACCCTAGTTACTTGATACATCCTGTTAGAAGAGATTACCAAACAATGCAGACACTATAAATTATAAAGAAAATTACTTTACAGCACTTAAAAGATTAGTCCTGGTCACATTCCTCTCATTATAGGCAAGATTTATGTTGGAATTCAAATCTTAAGCTCTTCAGTGTATAAAGAATCCATTTTTCATCACCAGTGACAATTCCGTCAAAAATTGTTCACGCACATTACGTACCAGAAGAGACAAGACAACGTTCAGATGTTGGAAACAATGATCATTGGAGAGTTTGTGAGGCACCTAAACACCTTTATGGAGTTTTCCCATATTCCGTAGATGTTTACGTATTTTTTCATGAGAGACATGCAATTTCAGGGCCATTTCACAAGTGTTTTGCCTTAGGTTAGACTCAACAAGTGTCTTCAGAGCATCAATTCTAACATGTCACCTCTGCCATCACAGTTTGTAAGGCTAAAGTCACCTGAATGAAATTTGCTGAACCATCGTTGACACTTATGAACGTTCAAAACATTTCCATAAACTTCTTTGTTCTTTGTGGCTACAGAAGTGTTCTTGTGTCCAAATGGCATTACATGCAGAATGCGTGTCTCATCGTGTGTATTTTACTATAAGGGATTAGAGTATACTAAACTTTACACATTATATAGGCTACTCTAGCGTGACGTTTAGGTGGTTCATGTAACTATTACATGTGATGCATGTTTTTTTTGGGGGGGGGTAATGAAAAGGTTCCAAAATGCAATGTTAATTTCTTGACGAGCTAATACATGCTAAAGATGGGCTCCAATTAGGCAGGCTAGATAGTAGGATGTTTGGAGATTCTTTAAAGATACTAGTTAATGAAGTAACAATTGTTAGATTTTGTTCCTTTTCCTTCTTTCTTTTGTTATCAAATCCCCAATGACCTAATTGGATACTAATTGCTTAACCTGCTTTTAGGAAGGTAATAATTAGCTCATTTAACTTATTAAGTATTTATCTCTTTAAATTCAAAGCCAAAAGTCTATAAAAAAAAAAACATTGCATCTTACTCTGAGGTATTTTAATCCCTCCCCTCTCAGGCACAAAAATCCTAAAAACAAAATAGTCTGCATACAACATTGGACAGTTTCCAGTTACCGTACAAAAAATAACGATGATTGAGAGCACACACGCTGGATCATCTTTATAGTAAGATTCATTGAAGATGGTTTAAATTAAGCTTGAATATTGATGAGGGGGAGATTGGAGATAAACAGTTGACAAATATTACTTGCTTCTCCACATAAGATTACCATTACTTTGTGCCACTGCTGAAAAAATTGTTGCACACATGCCAAGCCTCGAACGAAACTCTCACTTCTTCATGTATCAATGTGTACAACACAAGCCTGTAATGTCAACATTATTAGACTGCAACTCTCCATCAATAGGAGAGCAACACATCCTCTATGCACATGTTGGGTTATTGATTGATTATTTTTACTGTTCATTTCATGACGATGTTCTCCAAATTACTCACTGACCATGTGTCCAGTCTCATCAATGTACGATATTCGACACCAATTACAGATTACAAATAACCAACTAGCATATAAATGAAAGATTACTTGATTGAAAATTTATTTTTAGGCCCAACTATAAGAGAGTGTTCATGAATGTGATCACAAGCTACACAACAGGGGTGGCTACAGGATTAGTGAGATTAATTTGATAACAGATTGAAGTGCACAAAGATATCATGGAGGTATAAGTTATGGGTATAAGTAAGAACTGACTGATTAATGAGATTGTCTTTTGTTATTGGATTGTTTTGTAAAATGTGAAAATTATCCATTTATCAATCATTGCTTAGATCATCGAATGATAAGGTATTACATTTGGAATGTTGTCTGTTTGTTGTATTGATAGAAAGTTTCGATTCATGCAATGGATGCATCCTTGTTCATCAAATTACCAATTATATAAGTAAGATAACATCCAGAGAAATAAATCATTTATTCATTAGTCTTCTTAAAGAAATCATTGTTATCGCTGCAAAAATGATTGAGACAAAGTAAATGTAAATAGGGGATTGAACACAGGGAAACAGTCATTGTAGAGTATGTATGTATGAATATGAATCAGTAGGGTTGTAGTGAATGGATATTCTGTAGTTAAGTGCTAATTTGAAGTACTGATATAAATACAGAGGAAATCTATTGAGAAGTATGCGAGTGAAGTTCGATTGTGTGAAAGTTGAAAAAAGTCATTTGTGATCTTATGCAGTGGATGTTTGTGTGAGGTAGCTTCCACAATGTTGTCATTATATCTACAATAGAGTTAAAACTGGGAGAATACATAGTTTCAACATAATTAACAAAAAGATAACATTTTTATTCTCATTGTAACTCCTCGGGTTTGTATTTTGTTTTGTTATTGAAAATAAAGTAATTTATGCTCAGGACTAATACTGTTAGACTACATGTTATCTAATGTTTAATATTCTACATGCATGATATGTAAACACACTAAAAAGTTTGGATTTGATAAACAAAAAAATTCTTAATGCATGTAAAATATTCCTTGCTTTCTTTAAATAGTTTTTGAAATTAATTTTCGAATCAGTGATTGACACTAGTTTGATATGGACAAGTGAAACAATATTATTTTGTACACTAATTAATTATACATACAACTAATACTTGGCAAGCAGTAATAACTTTAAAATAAAAGTCTTTGAAAAAAAGTTAAGCAAAAAATAATTAAGTTAATAAAATTACACTATTTGCTTCCTTGCACATTTGTGTATATTCTAGAATCTGTGAAATGCAGGTGAACAGGCAGTTGAAACAGCATTGAATTAATGATGACAGTAGTTGTGTGTGCTACTTAATACAGATTATATGAAAATGTACATGCTTATGAATCAATACTGTATTTTATTCTACACGGTGCCAAAGAGAAGTTCATTGTGAATGCTAAATTAATTTGTATCCCAGATTTATTAACGTGCTTCGTTCTCATGTAAATTTTGTTTGATTTTTCTGATTATATCCAGCCTCTGGTGGTACTAAAAGAACATAAAAGGCAAACAACTAAGAAGCAATGAGTACAATTCTGGTGTTGTTGTTTTTATTACTTGAATTATTATTTAAATGTATTATTATTATTACTACAAAACATACCACATCAATTTCTTCTTGTATTTTTTTCCCCGTCTTGATCTGCATTGCTTGCAAGCGTATTCACATTCTGTTTTGAAGCCAAAAGCAGATTTTTTGTTCTCTGAAGTTGTTAGGTTGAATTTTGTCAAATAGTTTTAGGCTGACTTTTTTTTTGTGGTGATATTAATAATTATGTTTACATGTATAAAGTTTCTACTATCAACTAATGAAAGTTACTGTTGCAATTCAAAAGTTAAAGTATATGTGTGTATGTGTTGTTTATTTTGCTTAATATTTCTAGAAGCATTAATGCAAAGTATTTTATAAACTTTGTGAATTTTATTTTTGATATGTATTTCCTGATCTAAATGCACAAAGTAAATATTTGTGAATTTTTGTTATAAATGCAACCAGCAAAGAATCACCATTTTGTTAAATTTTGTTTCACTAGTTAAAAGTACCTTACCTGCACTAACACAAAATATTGGTCTCGGTCAATATGGTTGGGTAATCATCTAACGGCATCAGCCAAAAAAACTTTAACTAGCACCACTACATAACTCAGAAATAATAAGGTATAGGTGTAACGAGAGCTTTACATGGACGTAGAGGGACACGTGTTCATGGCTTGAAACCCTGTTAGCTCAGTAAATGGAACGTTTATCTCAAGACATTATTATGAGCTGGGAGTTTAAATTCTAGTTCCAATCAAGTTAAATACATTTTTTATCTAGTTTGGCCTGTTAATTTTTCTCATCTTTTAACTCTTACAATTAACACTTAGTCCAACAGCATCATTGCTGAGCATTTGGCTTTACAATGTTTAACAATTTACCATATAATTAAGTATTACAACCTTTCTTAGATTTTCAATAAACTCCCTAAAAGGATAAATTAGCATCATATAATTTACATATATGCTTGAAAAATATTTAACACATTACACTAGTAATGTGACAAATATCTTCTTCAAAAGCCTATATGCCTTAGGCATTACTTGCAAACAAGAAACAAATAATCAAAAATTTTATTAATACTACTACTAATTAGGTAATGTGATCGTAACCATCTGTGTAAATGAATTTTAAGGCTGACAATTAACACGATGAGGAAGGATAGCACAAGAAATAATATGGAACACTTTTTGTTTCTATAAGTTAATCATTAGTTCTGACAGTACATTCAATCAGAATTTACCTACTAATAATTAGAAGTAATATTATATTTCTCTTACTGTTTAATAAACTGAAATTCAAATATATAACTACATGTGCCTGTGCATTACCTTTAAATGAATAACTTTAACAATACTAAATGAACAATGGACCATTTGGTTCTTCTTCAATATGAAGTTCAACTTCAAGGCTGCCTTTGCATATCCATCTCTCGCAAAAAAAAGGGGGGGGGGAGGTAAAAATTAAAACCCAACCTTTAGCTTTCAAATTTTAGAAAATCATCAATATCACTCTTAATCTTATCTTAAAAATTAAACTCCAATACAGCAAAGTGTAACTAATATAAACTTTAATTAGTTTAACATGAAACTAAAGACAAATGTAAACTTTAAAATACTGGCCTCTACCACATGCTGATGCCAACTCATTCCATAACTTCATAAAAAAATAAAATTAAAAAGTCAATTACCCTATTAGTATTACATTTACAGTGTCAGGAAAATAAAGTACTTCAACTGGCGAGTTTACTCTAAGTAAAATCTTTAACAAGACTTAACTGTGAAACTACGTGTGTTCTTGGTGCACAATGTTAACTTATTAGTTATATACTATAGTAAGGCCAAATGCATACCCGGGTCGACCAGATGAGGTCTCTAAACTTATGGATATAGTTACCGGTTAAGCCTAAGGCTATTCAACAGTTATAACTTATACGACATGTCAAATTCGAGTAAGTAAAATCTGGAACTAGTACTACACTAGCAGAAAAAGTAAATCAAAATGCAACAGTTTTATCTTTAAAGTTTAACAGTAGCACGTACCTGAGTTTAAAAAAGTCAAAACTCCAATCATGCAAATTAAAAGAGATACACTTGAACTTGTGTTTCGCATTGTAAAAATTACACCCTTCACACACACGACACTCCTCGATTCTGCTCTTCTCTCTTTTGCTCCTGTTGTTCTAAAAATAAGTCAACTCTCGATTACTGTCAAATCTTACCGCTTGAAAAATAATGTGTCGTTACAATCTGAGAATAAGAAATACAACCGATTCTAATGTATAATTTATTAAATAATGATTAATATTTTTTTACAAAATATCATGTCTAACATAAGTTTAAAAATATCATTTACATAATAACAATGTTTCTGTTTTTTTATGTGACTTTAATATCCACATTAAAATCAAAAAGTCAAAGCGATTACCATCTAACTCTCAGATTCATATATTAATGGACGTAAGCCTACTGAAAGTGATTGCACAATTAATAAATTTTTCTCCGTTGCCGCACATGAAGCTTACTTTTGTAACGATTACCTAACATCTAAAAGACGCATAATTACATAAGCCTTGAATGAAGAATGATTTGCTGTCCCTTGCGCCCACCCCATTTAATAGGACGTTCGTGTATTCCATCCTGCATGCATACTTCTTATTGATGTGAGGCTTTATGTGGAGTTTCCTGATTCATTCATACCACACACACACAAAGCAATCAGGAGAGAAAATGAAATCTTCTGAAGGTATTTTACTGTGTTTTAAAAGTTCAAGAAGCTATTAATACACAAAATATCTGCCTGACAAAACGATTTGGATAGATGATCTGGACAAGAACCAAACAGTTTTACGGCTGCGGACACGTTAGTGAAGAGAGATGCCTTTGAAGAAAATGTAGCTCTGCACAAACTTAGCAAGTATTGTATGGAGGAATGGAGCTTCTATAGAAAAAAAAAGGAAAAAAACACAACAAACTGGCAGAAGTCTTGATACTGGAGAAATTTGTTTCGACGCATTCGTGTGTCCTCTTCAGTCTCATGTTGTTTTAGCTTCCTGACTTCCTCCGTACTAAAGGAATTCAAAATTCCTGGCTCACTTGGGCGTTTATTACCAGTTTTTATGCCAGAAAACAACGTGAAACTGAAGATAACACACGTACCAATGTGTCGAAACTAGCTTTTCCAATACCAAGACTTCTGACAATTTGTTCCGATTATTGTGTTGTTGTTTTTTCTCTCTCTCTAACTGTTACACAAGATATTGTGTTATTTTATGATGAAGGGAGCTTCCATCATACCTACAAAAAAATTTTTAAGTGAAAGGACGATTCAAGTTGTCAATTGGTTTGCGAAAACAGGAGCATGAGTATGATTAGCTAGAATATTGTAACGACACATGGTGGATTGTCCAAGAATCAGCACCATAGCTTCTTTAAGAAGAGGAGTCACAAATACCAGCCTTATACAAGGCGATGTTTAACTCACGTATTCCCAAACGGATGTAACTAACATCTAGCTTAATGTATGGAAGAAGAAAATATTTCTTAGTTCGAGATGGCACAACATCAAAACTCAATCTTACAGTCCAAGAAAAGGTTTATCACTGTATTCAAGCATTAGTAACGTTAGTGAGCTGTCTGTGGCGAGTAATAATTGATCAGTGACAGAGAAACATTTATGACCTGCATCTGTGGAACGTCTTTAGCAAAGAAATCAACACATTTGTTCCTTAAAAGTGTGGTATCTCTCAACACTCGATTAAATCCAACATTGCAGGCAAATAGGTTAATTTTTGAAATAAAAAATGCCACTTTCAGACCACAAGTGATTGAGAGCATAAATAGGTATGAAGATAAATATTAGAGGCGACTTAGAGGATCAGAGAATATGTTTGTTTGTTTGTTTGTTTTTGAACTTCACCCAAAGCTCATCGAGGGCTATCTGCAGTAGTCATCCCTAATTTTGAATTGATATATTAGAGGGAAGGCAGCTAGTCTACAATACCCAATGCCAACTCTTGAGATATTCCTTTACTAAAGAAAAGTGGGATTGACCGTAATTGTATAACACCCCTATAGCTGAAAGGACGAATATGTTCAGTGACTGGATTTGAACTCGAGACCTAGAGATTGCGAGTCGAGCACCCTAACCACCAGACTAGGGAATATGTCAGTAAAGAATTAAAACGCATTAAGAAACGTCCAAATTCAAGCCAAAATTATCGTAAGTAGCTCCATACAAAAAATTCTCAAATGGTAAGATAAATAAATAATTTGAGTGAAATCTGATGAGTGAACCATGGAAGTGTAGGAGGTGTGGCCAGTCACAGAATCAAATGATTCATCAGATAAATATGCAGCGAACCAGAGTAAGCTCAGAGGTATTCAAAGAACACGAATGAAAAAATTATCTCGAAACAGTGTGGTCAGCACATGGTCAGCTTTGGTATTACCTAGCAGCCAAGGTGAGCGAATTTGATAAAAGGTTTGGGTTCTACATCCAAGCCTCAGTCAAGGAAAAAAAAATGGTGATAAAAATATAATGTAATGTAACAGAAACTGACATGGATGCTCTACTTCAATGATAAAATTAAGGTATAAACACCTTGATTTTAACAACCACAATATTAGGCTTTATATGGAAGAGCTTTACTGTTACTCATATCACAGTTGAAAAGTTTATGAATGCTGCTACTCAAAAACCATTCTAAACAGTCACCTCATGGATAATTGATTCAAATGTCCTAACTCTTATGTGCAGTCTCTGAATCATCTTATGAAGTTGATCTTTTATTCATTCAGAGATAGAATATGAATGCAACCTCTGCTATACAACACCCATCACCCTATTACAAACTTACTATGAAGTCATAAAATGTAACAATTTATGTTCTTCAAATTATGGCTGGTAAATATCCTCTAGATTTTTGCCGTGACTACCTACTGGGTATTTTTATTTTCATCAAAACAAAGAACCTCAATTTCTGTCTTTAAAGAAGACAAACTTACCTTAATTTTATCATTGAAGTAGAGTACTATTGTCTTAGCAATGGGAACAATACTAGCATGTTCCCAGATCCGCAGGCAACTTAATAATCCAGCTGTCGTTGTGTATGTTAGGTACAAATACGAGTGTGAATCTTTCAAGTAAGCCATCATGGTATAGGTAACTAAAACACTTCCAGGGGGTAGTATCACAGTAAAGAAGATATTTTTACAATTACTAGATGGTAAGAAAAAACATTTATCCAGTTAGAGGTATTTCCAGCATGTTTTCTCAGGGTAGGATGAACAGAATTATGTCTCAATGGGAGAGAGGGGGGAGGGACTATTCACTCTTTGGAAATAACCTTTACAATGATTTTGCATTTTTAAAGGAAGTACCACAGAGGTAGCTTAAATACTCCAAGGCTGCACTACTGGAAGAATGTCTACCATACTTGAATTTGTGAAATTTTCTATACTTTGGTAATAATAAATGAAATATTTGTTTAACGTAAAGTTGTCTTTTGTTTCCCTCAATTCTGAATTATGAAGTTTCATCAAGTACCGACGGTTTCAAGTATTAATTGTTCTACCAAAGAGTGAATACGAACAATTCAAATATGACTACAACTAAGATACCTAGAGACAATTATCAGGTTAAGAGCAGAAAGTTTGTCCTTCATTAAAAAGAACCAATTTTTTCAAGAACTGGTCATGATTAAGAGCAGACAGTTTGTTGCTTCATTAAAAATAACTAATTTCCTCAAAAATTGGTTAAGAATCGAATCATTATCAAAATGAGATGACCCTGACCTTCAACTGAGGATTATATGCATTAAACCTCACCTAAAAGATAGCATAAGAATTAATAAGTAGTTGTTTAATGATTTTATCATTAAAATTAGAGCAATAGTTATAATAGTTTTGAATTCTACATAATTGATCTACCAAACGTAAAATTTCTTTAATCTACAGCTGGTAGAAGATACATTACCTTTTTAATTAATACAAACCAACATGAGGCCATTAGATTTTGACAAACAGCACATCCAGGAGAAAATATAAAATACATCTTTGAAGCCACGATTATTCATACGTAGTTTCTGACAGTAAAAAGTCGTAGTCTTTATAATGAGCTTAAAGACTCTTTGTATAAAACTTTAGTGGGCAAGAGGTGGAATAATTCCAGAACTCAAGAAAGATTTTAACACCCTAAGGGGACAAGTCAAAGTAATGAAGGTGTTTAAATGATGTATGGATAACGATGTATTCTGAACGTTAGATTATATTTAAATGTTATTTTGATCCATAACAGACTAACAGAGTATATCCAGAGGTGGGTTCGTTGACTGACCCTCCTCCCCATTACCACCTTTTTTATTTTTGTATTTAATTATAATATACAGTATATCCTCATACAATGCTCCTAGTTTTAACGTTTCATTATCAAAACTATGTTCAATACAAATACACTGGTCAAGTTAACCATTTTTGAAAAACAGGAGATGGTGAATTATTTTCCATAAATAAAATACAACACAAAGTTTTTACTTGGTCACGCACAATTAATGCTTCCATGCTTGGAGGGCCCGGCATGGCCAGGTGGTTAGGGCGCTCGACTCGTAATCTGTGGGTCGCGGGTTCGAATCCCCGTCACACCAAACATGCTCGCCCTTTTAGCCGTAGGGGCGTTATAATGTGACGGTCAATCCCTCTATTCGTTGGTAAAAGAGTAGCCCAAGAGTTGTCGGTAGGTGGTGATGACTAGCTGCCTTCCCTCTAGTCTTACACAGCTAAATTAGGGACGGCTAGCACAGATTCTAAATTCTACAAGTCCTTCCTTAAATAAAACTAGTTTATTCCTTCTCAATTACAACTTTGCAATACACTTAATTCTCACAGTCAG
>NW_013666796.1:182303-185903 GCF_000517525.1 Limulus polyphemus
CGCGAAATCCACAACAAACAAACCTTGCCAGGCTTTTATATCATCTTTCCCCTGAGGTGTGGATCATACCTAAATGAGGGGTAGTTGTTTAGGAATTAAGCTCCTCTCTTTTACAAGTAATGAGAATGACAACTGATACAAATAATCATAATTGTAGGATACTTCACTAGGACTTAAGTCTGACAAAAAGTATTGTTGTATCATAAGAATTCTCTCTGTCCAACAACTATAGAGACATAACAATGACATAAGAAGCCAGCCAGCCAGTGGATTGCACTATATAGCAAATGTTGAAGAAATACACATTAATGCTTTATATGTAAATCAATAATTGTATTTTTCGCTTTACATTCGTGTCAGTTTTGCTTTTATTGCTGTCTAAGTTAATTTTATCTTTCTAAAAACAAATCTATTTAAACCTCTTTACTGCAGACTTTTGGCTTACCGTGATTATAATTCTAACTGTGAACAACCACAGACTAATTAAAACTAAATATGCTTTTTCATTACATTTTACTTCTGTTTCTGATTATTTCTGTAAACTATAATTATGAAAAGTTACAATCTAAACCCATGTAGAACGTGTAGTGCGGGGATATATTTGTGATTTAAGTAAAGGCTTTAAGTGTTACAATTTGGCAAGAACTAGAAGCAGCCCTCTACTTGATCATGGCTCATACTTTTGTTTGTAATTAAGCACAAAGTTACACAAAGGGCTATCTGTGCTCTACCCACCGCGAGTATCGAAACCCGGTTTCTAGCGTTGTAAGTCCACAGACATACCACTTGCGGGTGGACGTGGCTCATATTAATCGTGGTAAGAATTATTGATACATCCTCTGTTATGAAAAGCCAATAGAAGAATATAAAATCAAGCTTGATGACTTAATGTGTCTATGGAATGCACCTACAGCATGTAAACAGCTCCGTTCTGGATGGACTGGTCTATGTCTTGTACATTGATACCTCAGTGAAAAGAAGTATATATCGTAGCAGTTGCACGATGTAGTATAAATCCGTTTTTATGCTTGGATAGTTACTTCTCGAATGATAACCTATTGAAAGAATAAATAAAATCAGTAATTAATGGTGGTTATGTGAAATTTAGTTTTGTTGGAAGTTTATGCATGAAAACTTTGAAATCTATGTTAACGTTAATACATAGGTAAAATGTTTCACAGAAGAAAAAGTAAAATCATGATACCATCTGTACGTTCAAGAAAATTCTGAATAACTCATAAGAGATGCGAACCCCATTTATTTCTTAATGAGATAAAAACAAAAGGAATCTCCTCTAAACTGACACACACACACACAATTAATTTCTGGAATCTTTATTCTGCATTTCAGTACTGAAATAGTGTTATAAGGCACTTATTATTAGTTATACTCCCTATCAAATTCTAGTAAGAAAATGCAAGTCCTTCTAGCCTGGCCACACGTTACAAAGAGCCCAAAATACACTCTAACTTCCTCATTATTGTTCGCAAACTCTTCTCAACACGCGCTGTTCTAAAAGGAAAGCCTGATAATTCACACAATGGTAAGCATCTGTTGTTTCAATCACATTTAACCAAATCTAGAGACTGGTGTACCATCATTCTATACTAATATCTTACTTGGAAACATCAAGTTAATCCAAAGAAGGCAAAATCTGCAATTAAAAAGCCTAATTCTGTAATACTAAAGCCAAAAGCACATTAGTTCACCTAATGATCAACAGGCGTCAATATGAATGAGTTCAATGTCTGAAAATATTTAGTATGACCCAATGTATATCAGTACCAAGTTTCATGCTTTTAACTCAAAGTGCACGGCATTTTTCTTAACTGCTCCACTAAGAGGAGATATCACGAAATTATTTTAATTCAACATGTAATTAGTTGGCTTTATAACAAATATAAACTTATAAAGCAAATTTGTAACTTTCAGAAGTATTTATTTCAACTTTGGAAAATTAAAAAGTTTCTTGTGAAGTGCTATTTTCTTTTTGAGCTTGTTATTTTTTTATTAACCATCACTGTAGTATTTTAATAGTGGGTTGTTCATACATTTACAGTGTTTGATTCTTCACGGTGGACAGAACGCATTAGTCCATTGTACAGCTTTGTACTAAAAACAAACAACCAGACTTTGATGATTCAAATATTTCAGTTTAACTTAATACATCTTCATTTAATTTAACGTATTTCTTTTTGTTTAACATTACTTTAATGTTGTCTTTTAATTAACGTAACTTATAGTAAATTCATCCATTCGGGTTTTTATGCAGTGTTGTTTCCTTCAAGTACTTTTATTCGTTAACTTTTGCTTTCCGCACCTGTGTTTGTCTTTCATTAAAGTGTATTTTTGTTCTAACTACGCTTTCCTCTACAGATTAGATCCTCAAATCTCTTGTTATAGTGGAGATCAGGTAATCGTGTGCTTTATACTCTACCCAGTATATCACACTGGACTTGTTTCAATGCTGCTCCAAAATCAACATTTGTGGCACTAATATCTAAGATAATTTTTGCTTCTATCCTAATGTATGTCATTCCTAAAGATTAAGGAAGTTCCATAGTATTCTTGTAGGTTCTTTAAACTATGGGCCCGGCATGGTCAGGTGGTTAGCGTGTTCGACCCGCGATCTATAGGTCGCGGGTTCGAATCTCCGTCACACCAAAAATGGTCGCCCTTTCAGCCGTGGGGGCGTTATAATGTTACGGTCAATTTCACTATTCGTTGGCAAAAGAGTAGCCCAAGAGTGGGTGGTGATGACTAGCTGTCTTCCCTCTAGTCTTACACTGCTAAATTAGAGACAATTAGCGCAGATAGCCCTCGTGTAGATTTGCGCGAAATCCAAAACAAACAATCTTTAAACTATGAGGCGAAAATAATTAGTATATATCCTCCTTTATTTGTTTCTACAACCTTAAACCACTTTTAAACTGATGTAAATTGTTTAGGCCTATGTTTACAAATGACGTTATACCTCTCTAACAACACTACCAGGAATAACGTACAATCAATCTTCTTACTTGTACAAAGTGTCACAATAACTCTCTCTCTCTCTCTTATCTTATCTAACTTTATGTAATATATTTATAATTTACCCCTGTTTTAAATATTTATTTTTGTGAGCAACTTGAGCTTAACGTCACAATAAATCATCAAAAACCCGCAGCTTCTTCTAGCAAAAAAATAATGATACATTAAAATGTGTCCTTCACTATCTGTCATACTTTTTTCACAGTCTTTGGTCCAATTAAACCTAATGTCAGTTTTTGTTACCTTTGTCAGGCTATAAAGCCATTTTGGCTCACATTTTAAGGAAAAAAAATCTTATAAAACACTGCACTTTCTTTATTAGTATTTGTATAAAACATTTTTGCGCTGAGTTTAAAAACCATCAGAAGCTTATCAATTATTTGGGAAAGAAATTAATTGACATTTATCTCACTTAAAAGTTAAAATTCAAAAGTTAAATATACATTTGAGATCAGTATCTTGTTAGAAAAAAATCACAATAGTTACCAAAGCAATAAAAGGCAATACAACACAGAAAAGAAGAAAAAAAGTCTAAAACATTGTTTACATTAACCAAAAAAGATAATCATC
>NW_013666796.1:186860-211732 GCF_000517525.1 Limulus polyphemus
CTCGAACCTTCGTGAATTATCGGGAGACTATAAGATTGGGGGTAGTCTGGTATATATAAGATGGTCACAACGTAACAGTGTAAGGAGTAATTGAACTGCAGTCAGAGAGTATTGTTGAAGTTGAGCACTTGAGACGTTCGTTGTTATGGCGTTTGTTATAGCGCGACTGTTGAAATTAAGTGTATTGTAAAGTTGTATTCGGAAAGAATAAACCAGTTTTATTAAGAAAGGACTTGTGTCGCTAAAGTTTCGTCGGAACGAAGTTACGGAAAATCAACTAACGAACGGAGACGTAACAGTACTTACTTTGCCTGCCCCCCAGTGGCACAGCGGTATGTCTGCGGACTTACAACGCTAGTATCCGGGTTTCGATACCCGTGGTGGGCAGAGCACAGATAGCCCATTGTGTAGCTTTGTGCTTAATTACAAACAAACTTACTTTGCCAAAACGGCTTCATTATTTTGTAAGAAAATTTTAACACCTTTTTTCGAAACGCTAATTGACTTCCATTTTGCTTGGATCCCCTGTTTTACCATGTATCCTTTAGACAGTGATCAAGTTGCTTGTAAACTTGCAAACAGCTTGGTAATTTTATGTAAGAAAAGTCCCCTATCCCCCAAGTTACTATACATGTTACAACTATACAATAATAGGCCATCGACGTCACAAGGCAAGGTCTGTTGATAGAATAGTGGAAGCCATTGTTTTGAACTTCTCTATTTTCGCACATGACCAGCACGCCAGACATATCATTAAGAGCTGCCCTATGAATTACCCAACAAGTATACTAGGTGATAAGGTTAACGATTAGGGAATGTTAGTTTTAGAGTAATTCAATGTTGTGTACGTCCTATTTGTTTGAAACTTGTAACTAAGTAACGAATCTTGTATTGGAACTTAAATAATAATAAAAACACGCATTCGTATACTAAATTACAGATAAATTTAGTTACAATATCTACGTACGAAACAAAATAATACCAAAAATGCTAAAGTTACTGTAATTAAATATTTTAACACCAGGAATGGCTAGAAGTAATGTTGCAATTATAAAATTATTATGCAGTTTTGTAACATTAGTAAACGATTGTAACATTAAAATGTAAGCTCGTGTGATCTTTTGTGAATTTGTGACTTCATTTGTTTGTCCCCCAATTTCTCCCATTTTGGAAAAAGCAGAACCAAACTTGGCAAGAGGACTGGGGATGGCTCGTGTTATTATTATCTATATTGCGTAGTCCCATATCAAAGAGGTGCTAAAATGCACTCTGAAGGTCATCTGGACATGATGGGAACGAAATGGTATGTTTTCAGAGACGCTGTACACACACATGACATCGGACTTTCTGTTTTAGACCCCCCCTCTCAGGATTCCGGGGGCGCTATGCTTGAAACTGTGGCCGTACCCTCATTGACAAGCTTGATAGACAAACGAGGCACACGTGCTCAGATACTATGGGTAGGTGTCCTAGAGGGGTTTGGTTTCGGCTAAATGGAAGTAATTGGGGGATAATTTAGGAGTTTGGACAATACACTGGTGCCTCTGTTAATCATAAGGGGCCTTTGAACCCCGCAGCATAGAGCATGTATTTATATACAAGTTATAAAACCAGGTTAAAAACACTACTCCACCCAATTGAATCATGAATTTCTAAAGGTAATGTTTAACTAAACTATTGTTTTATGAGGAGCAATATCACTAACATTTGTGAGGGTTTTTATTGGAATTATTAGCTCTTAAAACTACGATATGTCAAAGTAACAAGATATTACTCATAACTTAATTTGTAGATAAAAGAAACCATCAGCAATTTCGTATGAAGTTTCACCATCACATTCTGTATATTTGCAGACATACAGATATATATATATACGTATACATATATATATCAATTGTAAATTAAGGCGGTTTCACTTCAGGATGAATATGTATAAGAAAACAATGAGTAAGAAGGGATCCACATATATTTGAATTATATGACGTCATTCCCATTTCACTTTAAGGCTTGCTGAACTTGCAGACTGGGCTTAGTAATTGTAAGTTTTAGTAATTTTTACAAATTACTTCATAGTTTGGATTACTCAGTGCGACTAAGGTCTGACAATTTTTGCATAATGAAGAGTTATGTATATAATGAAACTTAAACTAAGCGCATATAATTGGTTCATTTTGGGAAAGTCGAGATTTAAGTGTAACATTAACTTAACCCTAACCTGTTCTGTAGTGTTACTGTTATACTATAGTACACAAAATTACAAGTATTCAAAGTCTTATTAAGTTAGTCCTTTATTAACTTATTCAAAATTATTCTTTAGTAATAAGTATTTATTGCAAAACAAGCCAGAAAGTATCAAATAACATGTGTTTACCTATGGAAAATGTAAAGCATTTAATGAATTGGGAAAACCATGATCATGATGGGCTAAGGACAACGTGCTTCTTGTTCGTCAAAGTTATGTTAATTTTAACTGACACTGGGTGAGTCACTGAAGTATAAATTATTTAATATAAATTTAAAAACATAAAAATAATAAACTTTATAAGTATAAAAAACAAGCATGGAAATGAGAAGTTCCAGCTACAGATGGAAATTTGGAAAGAACACACTGAAATGATTAATATGGTTACATTTTACAATACTGGCTGCTACTGTAGAAACGTGTGTACTGAGAAACCAGTAAATAACTTATTGTATTAATCAACGTTTAAGTGGCATGTGATGGCAATCAGTCATTTGTTTTCCTTTTTTTAGTCACAGTTATACAGAAGTCCTGTTTGTGTTACTAGGTTAGCAACTTAAAGATGTAAAATATTGTTAGACTGTTACTTTTCCATGTTTAGTTAAAAAGAGTGAGCTATTGAGCAACCAACATTTTCTTTGAGCAAATAAATAATATTGAATATTAACATGCTCTAAACATTATTAAAACAATCAGGATTTTTTTTAAGGAGGGGACTTACTTTCAATCCACAAAAACGAAAGACCTCTACAAACATACAAGTGTAGTTGATAAGAAAATAATATGTTATAGATTAAAATACTTATAGCTTTAAAAGTTGTCATATAATACAATGAGATAATATTGTTATTTATAGGTTTTATGCCTCAATTTATTGATTTTATTTTATTATATATCATGCAGGAAAATTTGATACACAGGAGTTCTAGAATATGAGTTGTGTTTTTTTAAATTGATACTAAGGATATAATTATAAAATGAAAAAAAAATCAGTCCCCTCAGTACTTGAATATGGCATGTGAGCACATTTTCCCACAGAATTTTTGGTTTGATTCACAATTCCATAAATGGAGTGCAGTTGTGTAATTTAATTTTGTTTGCAAGCAATTTATAAAATTAAAGTTAGAAATGCAATGATAAATTTAGTTCGAAGTCTTAATTATTTTATTCTGTCACATTTGTATAAAATATTATCTTCCAGGTACATGCAGTTTTAAAATGAAGATAAATTTTGGAATTTATACATTATTAACTTAATGTAGATGGGTGGAATTTTTAACTTAATCTCTTTATAATAGCTATTTATTTTCACACTGATGTGCGAGTCAGTTGTTACAGTATAGAGAGTGTTGAAATAAGGTTATACAAAAACAAATTAAAATACATTTATCACACAGTGAAAACAAAAACTTGAGACATATATTACGATCAACTGTTTGTTGTTGCTCCCTGTTGTATAATTGTTTTCGTGAGTTACAGTTACAAAGTGTTTAAATTGTAACAAGTCACACAAATGGTGAAAAGCATGAATGAGATGCTAAGGAATAGAGCAATTTTTATGAAAGGATTTTTAGTATATAAAATTATCTAATAAAATCAAAACACATGCTTTTTCTGTTGGTTAATAACATGTCCATCAGATAAGAACACATGGTTTAGTAAGCTGCTTTGAAAGGTATGGAGTGATGGAAGGGGGCTTCTTTGGTGGGTTTGACAAATTTAATGATATCTCAACAAATTGAAACGATATGAGGTTAAATTTTTATATGTTTGCTTGTTTTAATATGTAGTGTGTGTTTCTAATTGGTTGGGCACTGAAAGGCATGTTAGGGAAGATGTTAGATGTACAACAGAATAATTCTGAGCAAAGATGCATCATGTGGCACAGACAAGTTGAGGATTTTTTTGATATTTCCTTTTGATATTAAAAAATTGAAACTTAGATAATATAAAAATTTGGCTTGTAAACTATGTTTAATACCAAGTTACATTTATAATAGAGTTTTTCATTAAATTTTGAATGTAATTCTGTAAAACATTATGACATGTGCCTTTTTAACCCAAATGAATTTCATAGGATTAGACCAAATTTGGAAATTTGTCACATTGTTACTGTACATATCGCCATGTTTGGTCATACTCTTTCTTATGACCATGCATCTTGACAATAGGCCTGCAGTGAGATTCTATTGTCTTCCAATGCCATTAAGTATGAGAGATATTCCTATCTTTGAAACTCAAAATCCCTGATCTGAACACATTTTTAAGATCTAGGTGTATTTCCAGTTTTCTCCAAAGAGGGCTGATACTTACCATTCCCAAAAGAGATCAGTTTTTGGTGGCATCATGCTACTTACGATATGCCAAACAGTGTCAAAATGTATTTGTGATAGTCATCATTCCACCTTAACTTTTGGCTTTTTTTTATTATTTGACTTACTGACTTACATATTAAAGATAGTTTTAACATAATGTGCTTAACCCGATTTCTAGCATAAGTGAAAATTTCAGTATATGCTGGGCTTGTAGTCAGATTGTAGAAAAATATCCGTGCTTATTAAAATGTAATAATTCTTCAGTGGGATTTCCTTGCATTGTGAAAATTTGATGTAGAATAAACATATTACATATAAAAGGTAGTAAATACTTTACAATTTCATGTTTAATCTGTATATTAAAAACAATATACTAATACATTTTCAATGATAATCATTTATCAGTCCATTCACTAATATAAGAAGTGACTGATATAGTACATAACATACAAAATGTAACAGCTCGTTATAATTTTTCATACCATTTATCAAAATAGTTATGGGTTTACAGTATATTTCTTATGTGATTGGTATGATAACAACTCTAGAAAATTTGCAATAAATAAAATTTGTGAAAGTGAATACTGTATCATCTTCTTTTTTTTTATCTATAGAAGTGAAAATGAGACCAATAGGAATTCTAATGTGCCAGTGTTTTACATGTATAATTATACGTTTGAATGCAAATTGGTCTTCATTTTAATTTTTTAATAGCAAACTGGAAACTGCTGCCTTTCACATAAATCTTGCTTTATTTAAAAAATTAATCTCAACACATCCCACCACATGATTGTAAGTCAGCTCTGAGTTCCAATCCTCTTTCCTACACCCACCTGATGGCTGGGTTTTGGACTGAAGTTGACTTGTAGATGATATGATCTTTTTTCCTACCCCAACATGGTTATCAGTTTCCAGTGGCAGGGTTTTGGTTTGTAGTTGAGTTACTGATGGTATGATCCTCATCCTACCCCCACGTGGACATTGGTTTCCAGTGGGTTTTGGATGCATTTGACTTGCTATGTATGGTCCATCATGCTCTAGCCACTCTACACCTTGGAGCACATCCTTTTTCCTCTCATCCACATTACGGTCATCGAAAACATTATG
Organism: Limulus polyphemus; assembly: GCF_000517525.1. Classification (NCBI taxonomy): domain Eukaryota; kingdom Metazoa; phylum Arthropoda; class Merostomata; order Xiphosura; family Limulidae; genus Limulus; species Limulus polyphemus. The sequence continues at coordinate 192,525 of NW_013666796.1, forward strand.
ATTCAAAATCAGGTGATTCAGATCCCTATCCAACCATTGTTCTCTTTCTTTTGGTTGTGCTCCTCCCATTTTCTGACCATGTCTGCATCACCTCTTTCCACACTGGGCAAAGAGTATACCTGGTACAGAAGTGGTGCAGTCTCCCAAGTATGTTCCTCTAATGTGAGGATTTCCTCTTTTTAGAGGGTTCTTTGGTCACTTTCAAAGAATGTTTCTTTCTTTCCCCTCACATTGGTCCCTCCACCTATTCAATGTGGGATACTAGCTATTTATGTGAGAAGAGGTAATGTACTGTATTGGAAGTTAGAATTTTCCTATGCTGTAAATTCGTTTCTTATAGGTACTTATATCTTCCCACCATTCCTCCCCACTGAAAACCGGTGCTTCCATTTTCTCTCGAAAATCAAGGTGATAGTTCAGTAGAATCAAATAGTGAGTCACATGCATCAGGAGGGTGTGTTGCACTCCTGATGGTGGAGGACTACTGCATGATGATTTATATGCGAGATGCAGTTAAACCATATTGATTGTAGGGTACGTGGGAGTTCAAGGCTTGTAGCATCAGAAATATTTTACATGTAGAGGGCAGCACTGTGGGTGGAGGTAAGTACCTGTCAGAAATGCATTTTCAGTAAAGGAAAAATTATAACTTCCCATTGTCTGATTATCCAATTGTGGGTCATGACCCATGGGTTAAGAAACACTGCTTTAGAATGTTCTGGAAATGTAGATTTATAACCTTCTTCTTTCCTAGAAAAGGTTACATCATAGATCTGAAACGAAATGGGGTGCATATTCACCCCGGGTGGTATAATTGAATATAAACAGGAATCAAAACATTATAATGCAAAATACATGGAGTTGGAATGATACAGATTTCTGGTTGAAAAAGGTTATAATAATGAGTGAAGATGCTGTGAGTTACAGCTTCTCTAGCTCAACCTGTTCTGAATAATATAGAATTGGATTATAATTGGGTGCAAATTCATCCCCAGGTAGAAATAATTACTGAAGCTGGTTTACACTTTTACTTAATTCCCAGTTCTTGAAGCAACTTGCAATAATATTTATCCCTAGTTGTATGAATGAAAAAATGATGGAATTTAAAAAGAACAGTGCTTGCTCTGTGGCAATAGTACAGAAATACTTTTATTAGATATTTGACATACCACATGTAATTTTTTAGTGCAGTATTTATAGGGTGGAAAAGTGATCTTTGCATACAATTTCAGAAACTAGTAAAGAGCTGAAAGTAAAACTTACACTAGTTACAAAAATGTGTAAAACACAAAATTCACATCTATTTAATGTTTCACATATATATATTTGTTGAGTTTTAAACGACAGTTGTACTTATAACTAAAGGAAACGGTTGTTAAATATATAATAAATCAAGTGTTGTTGCCTCTTAAATCGACACTAGGATAAACACAAAATTTCTTCCAGATTTTAAAGTATGAAACAGTCTTCTGTTTTGGGGCTCATTGATGGAACCTCTTCGTCAACAGCCGTGGAACATGTAGTGCATAGCTTTTAGATTGAAAAACTTTCTCATCATTATATGTATATTGAAAGAATGCTTTTGAATTTGAAGACATCAATAAAGAAATCCAATGTTGATTTATTATAGAGTATACTTCATATAATTATACAATTGTGTATATAGATGAGATATTTTACATATCACATGTTGTAATATGTAGTCTGTTTTTTGTTGTATTAGTTATTGTGTTTATTAATAGTTTATTTATAAGGTATCAGTATTTAGTTTGGAGGGAAAGGTGATATTGTAACTGATTAACCATCACAAAAGTTTTTGATGTAATATTAAGTAAGTAAATATTGGTTCTAAAAGCAAGAAACCATCAATATTCAATTAAACCATTTGTTATTGATAAAATTTTAGTGTATAAAATAACTTACCCACTTAACAAATATTTGATAACATTCAGTTTTTGTCATACTTAATGTTTCAGTTGTTGGTTGTAAACCATTGTTTTATGTAATGACTTGTTTGACCTCCACTCATTGCTTATATTATTAAAACATTTTTTCTTTGACTCTTTTACAGCAAGTAAGGCATCTTTATGTTTTTTTTATTTTTTTTATTTTTTCCTCTACAAGTGTGTCTCCGAGGGAGAATCAACTTTGTGGAGTTTTACTCACTCGAAAGAAATCAACCATGGAAGGAGATAACCAGGAAACAAGAACCAATCTCATTATTAACTATCTACCACAAACATTGACAGACGATGAGTTTCGCAGTCTTTTTCAGACTATAGGATCGATCAAAACTTGCAAAATTGTTCGCCACAAAAGTACAGGCTATAGTTATGGTTTTGGATTTGTTGACTATAACACTCCAGTGGATGCAGCAAGGGCTATCCAGACCCTGAACGGTTTTCAGATGCAGAACAAGAAAATCAAAGTTGCTTATGCTCGCCCCAGTGGTGATGAAATAAAGAATGCTAATTTGTATGTTCGAGGAATTCCAACCACTGCTACTCAAGAAGATATAGAACTAATTTTTGGTAAATATGGACAAATTATTCAGTGCAGGATCCTGAAAGATGATGTCACAAAGAAAAGTAAAGGAATTGCTTTTGTTTTGTATGATCTTCGAGAAGAAGCAGAGGAAGCAATAAATAACCTTAATGGCCAAGTTCTGCCTGGAGGAAGTATGCCTTTAAACATAAAATTTGCAGAGGACAATGCCAAAAAGGTACAAGCTACGGGCCCTACGATGATGTTGCAGCGTTTTGCATCTCCATTTCGGGGTGCATATGGAGGTGGAGGACCAATGAGACAAGGTGGTTTCCAAAACCGCTATCGTTACAATCCCATGATGTACGGTATGGCTTCAACAACAATTGGTGAACCAGGGTACATTCTTTTTGTTTATAACATTGGTACAGAAACAGATGAGAAGTCCTTGTGGCAACTGTTTTCAACATATGGCACTGTTCAGAAAGTGAATGTTATCAGAGAAGCAGCTACAGGTATCAGTAAAGGCTATGGTTTTGTAACAATGTTAAACTATGAAGATGCTGTTTTGGCTATTGAATCCTTAAATGGCTTTCTTTATGCAGGAAAGCCATTGCAAGTATCTTTCAAAACTCAAAAATAATGACAACTTGACAAAAAAAAATTTTTTTTTTCTTTCATTGTGGAAGTGCACATACACATTAAGAATGGTTTCTGGACATTTAACATGTCATTATGCAGATATTATCCAACTTATAGACCTTAGTGTTAACGATTCAACTCATTTGTTTCGAGATGCTGTATTTAAACTATCAGTGTATGGTAACAAGTTTTTCTTTTATGGAAAATTAAATTTTTTTTCTCGTATTTGTTTTTCTTTTTTTTTTTCTGATCCTGTGAACAAATTTTGGTATCAAAAATTTAGGTAAATATTTTTTAGAGCTATGTTTATAACTGAATTTTTTTTAAACTTTGCATTTGAAATGCAGCACTGCATTTTCAGTTAAAAGTTGTGTGACAAAAAACTGATACTTGTTTTAGTTTTTAAATATTCCAGTTTTGGAACAGATGATAGTAATAATACATGTAATTACAACATTTCAAACAGATTTTTGTTTTGTGTTATTGTGTAATTATTTTGTCTAGCAGACAAAAAAAAGGAAAGAATCTGGATGCTAATGAAATTGAACATTTTGCCAACGGCGTTGAATTAGAAGACGAATATGTGGAGTTGTATTTTAAGTTGAACTTTGTAATACATAGGAAACATTTGTTGTAAATAAATATCATGTATTATCATTCAGATATAATTTTGAAGACTTAGTGCTCTACTAGAAAAATTTGAAGAATTTGCTCTTATATTTTACAAATACAGCAACATTTTTTCAGTAAAAAGATTATATTCTTTGGGAGAAAAAAAACCCTTAAATCGACATTGCTATGTAATGGATTTTTCTACTAGGTTTTTGAGAATTTTCTCAGGATTATTGAGAACTAAAACATTGTGATTTATTAGAAATTCAAATGATTACAAATTCAATAATCTTTTCAATCCCACAGAACATATTGTTGAAGTTCTATAACTTTTGAATATTAATATACATAATTTATCTCCAATTAATCATAATCCTGCTGTAATTAGGCTTAGAGTGTAGTTATACATAACAACTTCATTTGGTCGAGTTAAAGGATCTCATAATATTTGTACTGGATTACTTGAACACTATGTCTGTACAACATCTGGAGACTTAACTAGTCACTTACAGACTGATTATGTAGGAGTTACGGTCTCTTTAAGATCAAGACTATTCTTAAATGCTGATAAGCTCATACTTTCAAACACTATTGGTTGAAGTTGTCCTCTGTTGTGTTTTCTATATCATTCTCAATTAGAGTAGGTTAAAATTTTTAATATTTATTTAGATATTGTATATATATATATATGTGTGTGTGTGTGTGTGTGTGTGTACAAAGAATAATTTTAAATATTCAAATTACAAGAAACAAATAAAAAATCATAAACTTTTGCAAAATCACTGGTACTTTAGGACAAAAATACAGTTTTAAACACAGTAGTGTTATCTTGAGATAGATGTGTATTGAATCCAAGAGTGAAATACTGCCAGTACTCACTTATACTGATTACCGGAACTTATTTTTTAGGTTAGACCAGTACTGGGACTTATTTGAGCTGCTTTTTCGTTTTCTATATTTACACTTGAATTTTTTTTTCTTTTTCAAAAACAGGTTCACTTCACCCAGCCGAGTACCTCTATATTTTTTTTAGAATTTCACCCCTGATGGAATCCGTATTTTCCACCTTCCTTTTTGGGGTCATTTTTTGTCATCCGCTAATAAACTCAAAGTCCCAGAGGTCTCTCTTCACTGGACAGCACACCTTTCTTCTGTGTAATCAGGTGTTGTACCCTTCAGTACGTGTTATGTGCAAAGGTCATTTTTCATTTATAATTATAGTTTCAAGGTGTATTTGGACTTGCTGTTCATTGTTTAATGCACTTTTTTTATTTTGTTGTACATATCTTTATATTTGTTTGCACTTTAGGGTTCCACCCAGTGCTTGTATAGTAACAAAGTTTGTACTTTCGTATGTATAAAGTTGTATTTCAGTTATGCAGATTTGGTCCTTTGTCTATGGTTGTTCCTTGTACAGGTATTCCTTCTGTAATACATATATTCCTAAAGACTCAGATACGAAGAATGGATTTTCATTATTGTGGTTATATTACACACCTAAGTTGGAAAAGCAATGAGATTTTTCTAATATAATCAAAGTGTGCAAAATCATGCTTGACTGTAAATATTTTGTTTAATTATTCTGTTATAAATTTTTCAACAAATTTTGCAAAAAAAAACAAACAAACTTCAGACATATCATTTATAAAGTTTGGAGATGGCTTGAATGGGTAATGAAAGAAGCTTTATCACAAATATACAACATTTCGACAAGTGTTTTTCATCATCAGGTACCTAATGATGAAAAAAGCTTGTTGAAACATTGTACATTTGTGATAAACCATCTCCAAACTTTATTTTCTAGAAAGTAGGTTCCTCAGCAAATTTGAAGACATCATTAGTTCACCACTATTCACTATTGTTTTCTATCAGAATAGATGATGACTTTTGGTAATGAAGCAGACAAAAACATAAGTTTGAAATGCTATTTAGTCACACTTCTGATTTAAAAAATTGGATGTGAACATTTTTAGAAAATTAACCTGTAAACAAGCATGAGTTCAATCACTTTTAGGTCTAAAAATCATGATTATTTTACCAGCTTGGGTATTTAACATTAGTGCAATATGTTTCTGTTACTAATTACAAATGATATTTTAAATTTACTAGTAGCTGCCTTAGGTCAAACCTAGTTGACTAGTTATAATTTTGAATAAAAGGTCTCTTGAGCAGTGGCTTGCGACAGAAAAAGGTTAGGTCTGAAATGCTTTTTTTTTTTTTCCAGATCTTTGTTTTGAAATCTTTAATGGATTCATTGGAGGGTGTTGAGAATAAAACAGGTTCCTATAAACTAAACCTTTGTCTGTTAGAAATTACATTATCTGCCATTTCCATTGGTTTTTTTTGCTTCTGCAACATTCTTTATATCATCTTGGTTCACGTAATTTTTGGATATCCAACACTTTTCATTACTGATTTTTCCCCTATTTTACCAACTGATCACTTTTATGCAGTCACATGCTATTGAATTGGTCTTCCATTAAAAGATCACTATGAAATTACAACTTTGGACCTGATAGTTTGTTTTTATTGGGAATTCGAATCTCTCCTTTGGATTTTTTGGAGGTAGTTTGAGGCCATGACTGTAGCTTGAAACTGAAAAGTGTCGGACTTTTGTGACCTCGCACTTCTCGCTCTCCTTCCCTGCACCTTTTAGACCTTTTGCTGCTTCCACTTTTTCCTTTTATTTTGAGGTAGAACTGGGTAATTAGTGGATCTAACTTAATCCATTAATTGTCAGGCCCATTAATCGATTGTTCTCACCCGAGACTAACCTTTGTATTTTCAGGTGGTTTGAGGTTTTTTAAAGACATTTTGGATATGGTAATTTAAGCCCTCTCACAGACATAATTATTCTTGTTCAGTGCTGCCCTTTATATGCAAAACTTTTTTTCAATGTGTTTCAAGTGCTTATTGCATGTAAATTATCATGCAACAACCCTCCACCAATAGGAGTGCAACACACCTTTCTGATGCTTGTTGTGACTCCCTCTATTCGATTCTTCTGAACTAGCACTTCTCATTTGGCAGTGCTATTGTCATGACGTTTTTATTTGTACTCTCTTTTTTTATCCACATTTTTTTAATTTCAAATGAAGTGGAAATATTGTTGTTTTTTTTCCCCACTTCACTTTAACAATTGTAAATGATCACTTACCTTTATCGTTCTTCAGATTGTTGGGGGTTTTCACCGAAGTTTTTTTCCACTTCAACAATAATCTCATTTACTTACAGCTTCAGGTAGCGGTACTCAACAGAGGTATTGTTGGCTTTCATACATCAAGAAATTGATCGTTATATGAGTTGACCTTCGTCAGACCTCTAGTTTGTGGGCCCACACATTTTGACTATGGTCTGCCGACTTTGGACAGATAAGCTGTTATACTGTTACAGATTTTGAATAGTTTTTCATCTTAATATTATTATTTGTGTTCAATAACTGAAGTTTAGTTAGATTTGTAAACACTTATTGTAAGGTTAGAGTTTTCAATTAGAGCTTAGCGGTATCCTTTGTACTACAATGTTAGATTAGACTTAACAAGTGTCTGTTATTTTAGTCTTACCTGTCATTCATTTTACTGGTGAATCATAAATTAGGTTAATTATATTGTTTTTTCTTCAACAAATACCTTCTAATAAATTTTTTATTGTCAATACGCACGTACTTAATTTTACAATATATATATGGACCATTTCATTTTTTTGTAATTATTTATATTTTATACTTCTTACAATTAATTGGTTTGTGTGGACCATATGGGCCAGGGTCTACCCAATCTTCTCTTAATATTGCTTGCTTTCCTCCTGCTGGACTTGTTTGGGATGATGTAGATTTTGACATTTTTCCTCCACCTGATTATGACTTGTTTCCCAGACCTCTCCTGCGGAGTCTGCTAGGCCTATTTCAGCCTTTTTTTTTTCAGAAATGTTTCCCGGTAATTTTTTCCACTCCTTCTCGAGAATTGTGGTTCATGCTGGGCTCATTCATCTGTTTTAAGAGTGGGTGCTTGCATGCCTTGCCCTTCATGGGCCCAGCTTACCATAAGCCAGATTGTTTTTTGTTTTCTTGATTCTCTACACTTAGAATCTCTGTTGCCTGTATGGGGAGTGGACCCTGATAATCCTACCTTTTTATCCCTCACCAAGTTTTCCACCTAATTCTTGTGGATTTTCATGGGATACCTTCCCACTCCATATCTCCATGTTGGGGTAACTGCCATCTTCAGCTCTTTCCCTACACACATGGCTTCTTTGCTTTTTGGATGTGACATTGTCTTGTACCAAGTTCATTTACTGTCCACTTCTACTCGGGACTTATGGCCAGCTCTTTTTTTCCACTGGTCCATTTCCTGGGTTGTTATTCCTGTGACTTTAATGTCGCGTGGGATATCTGTGATACTCCATTAGATTTTTTTTTTTTTTGGTTGCTCATTTGTCTCATTCTGAGCCATTGCATTCTTTATTCATTTTCCATGTTGGGAACCTTCCCCTCATTTACCTATCCTACCTCTAAGGGTTCCTCCATTAATCGTGTGTTGTACATTGTAGGTAGTTTTCCATTGAGCACTGTGACTACATCTCGTATGTATGTCTCCCATTATCTGCTTCGGGTAGCTGTTTCTTCCTCGTCAAGGTACCATCTTCCACCTGTCGCCATCATTCACTCTTTAGTGAGAGCATGATTGGGTAAGTTACCTCTTCTTTTTGAGGGGATATCCCTTTTTTTTTCTTTGAGGATTTCACTCTATGGTGAGTGATACCTGTCCAGGTATACTTAAACTAGTCAACTCCGCACTGTAAGGCCATGATGACTTCACAATTATAACTTCCATGGCCACTAAACAAAAACAGTTGAGATGGAGTATTCCACAAGATTGCTTGTAGGTTTTTCCATGTGATATATTTGCTTCATTAATAAGCCTGTTCCAGACTTTACTCACCCACAGACTTCATGGGTAAAGCAGAAAGGGAAAGCTGCTCATCCCTGCCATTCTTAGATGTAATAAATCAGAAGTGTTCTGCTTCTCAAAATAAGGTTTTCATGGTTACCCATTGCAATGTCTCCAGTGTTGATGCTCCTCCAGACTCTCCATCGCATTTTCTACCCCTTTTTTCTTCCAGTGGAGAACAGGAGTCCTTACCACTCTCCAGTTCCAAGCTGCTGGGTTGGTGGACCATGAAGATATCCTCCTAAATATGATAGTAATATGTAATACAAAAAATGATGAATCCATTCAGTGAAGAGTAGGTCAGTGGTGTCCTGCTGGTGTAGATAATGCAATGTCCTCTAATCTGATGCTCCATCTCTGAACAGGTCTATCCGAGGGGATGTTCTAGATTTGGAGTGAGCCATCAAAATTGCAGTTCACCCCTTTGATTGGGATCCCTTATCCTACCCCCACATGGATGTCAGTTCCCAGTGGCTTGATTTTGGATTCAGAGCAGGACCAATCAACATAAGTTCTCACACATGTATTACTAGTGTCTCTGTTCCTTCACTCAATTGGCTTCACGATCACTCCTGACTTGTGCGAGGATGATACTGCACTGGGAGTGGTTCCTGTCTGATTGGTTTTCAGTGGGATGTTGCACAATACAGGGATATCTTGATTATTCTGATCATTCAGATATCAGGTTCCTGGATCAGTAATTTATTATCACTTTGCTCACATGTGCCCTGTTCACAGATCAGTGGGCATAATATCTCCCTCCCATCTGCTGAACTTGAGGTGAAGATAGTATGATCGTCTTTCCTACCCTCACATGAATGTTGGTTCCCGGTGGCTGGGTTTTTGGATTGTAGTTGACTTACCGATGGTATGAACCTCATTTTACCCCCACATGGATGTCAGTTCCCAGTGGCTGAGTTTTGGATGGAGCTGAACTTGTCATGTATGGTCTGTCATGCCCTAGACACTCTACACCTTGGAACACATCCTTTTACTCTTGAAGTTCCCTTATCACGTGGTTCAGATCCCTATCTAAACATTGTTCTCTCCCTTTTGGATGTTCTCCTCTTTTTGTGCCCATGTTTGCAACACCTTTTTCCACACTGGGCATAGAGTATACCTGGTACAGATGTGGTGTGGTCTCCCATGTAGGATTTTCTACTGCAAGGATCTCCATTTTCAGGTGCTCTTTGAACACTTTCGAAAGGTGCTTTTTTCTTTCCCTCCACCTGTTATATGTGGGATTCTAGCTATATCTAGGTAATGCACCATATTGGACATTATAATTTTCCTATAATGAAAATTTATTTCTAATATGTACCTCCGCTCACAATTCCCACCTTTCCTCCCCACTGAAAACCAGTGCTTCCATTTTCTGCTAAAACTTGAAGTGATAGTTTGGTAGAATCGAATAGAGGGAGTCACGTGCGTCAGGAGGGTTGTCGCATGATAATTTACATGCGAGACTCAGTTGAACCATACTGATCATGGAATATGTGGGAGCTCAAGGCTTGTGGCATGCAAAAAATATTTTGCATATAGAGGGCAGCACTGAACAAGAATAGCTGTATCTGTAAAAGGAGATAAGTACCTATTGGAAATACATTTTCAGTATAGGAAAATTATAACTTTGAGCTACCCTTCATTTAATATGATATACATCTTCAGGCACAACAACTTAAGATTAAGCTACATTTTTCAGTCATAAACAGTTGTCTTGAAGATACAGTTCCAGAGGTATCTCTACAAACTTTTCACAAGACTATTCCATTGAAATTATATAAATAATTCTTTGTGCTATGTAATTATCATTGTTGTTCATGTGATAAATCTACTCAAGATTCTTGTCACTGTGTGTGAGAGAGAGAATATGTAATCTTGTGAAAAAAAACTCCTGCTGATCCTTAAAAAAAAAATGTGTACCCTATTTAGCAAGAAAACTTATGATGACTCTTTGCAGAGATTTAAACATTAAAATCACAGTAATAGGACAAAATATATAATTACATACTTGTGGAATTTTTTTCTAATTCCATTATCTGAATGACTTAAAAAAAATAACCTTTATATGTATAAAATGCATCATAAGGTTTTAAAGTCAGAAGATCTTTCTATAACTGGAAGTTTAGAAAGAACACATTAAAATAATTAATATATTTACATTTTATAGTATAGGTTGAAAGAAAAGCATGCTGTTGACAATGAGACTTTTCGATTTTCCTTTCTAGTACTTTCCATCTACCTAGAACTAGTCCTAATTAAACAGAAATGCTATTTGTTTAAATGCATTAATGACTAAAGGTTTTAAAAGACTTTCAGTTCTGTTCAGTAGGAATATTCATTCATATAGATCCAGGCCCTGACTTTTGAAAGACACACGATGGCTATAAACAGCCCCTGCCAAACAATACATGGGGGCTATTAGTGAACTCATGCCGTATCTCTATTCTTTGTTTACAAAATTGGACAATAAAAGTTAATTTGTGTTGACTGAATTGTACTGTTTTTCTGTTAAGTAAACCTGTGATCATATTTCAAGGACAAAGTGAGGGTAAGAGGCAAATGTAAGGCCTGGTACATTAATTTCACGAATAAACAAAGTAACAATCAATAGAATTTTTATATCCAATAAAATTTGAAAAAAATTTAATATTATAATCTCCTTAAAGTCTGGCACATAACATCCTGACTAGAATCATTAGATAATTACTCTTTTGTAACTTACAGACAGAAGTAAGATGGTATTTAAATTTTTTACTCGGAAATAAAACATCAGTTTTGCCATTTGTTCAAAAAATTAAAGGTTACAAATTTGCATAAACACATATCTCATAAAAATTCAAAACAATTTGCAGTAAATCTACTTTGTATAGTCATTTGTATGTATCAAGGTCCTTTTTGTATTTAATTGTCGGCTAGTGGAACATAATCAATCATTATTCTCACACACATATTGTGTTCAGGAGGATCATCTCCATAAACAGTGTTAACATCAAATGATTCCTGTAAAACCAGTTCTTGAAAAAGAATCTTGCCTGTTTCAGCCTCATCACTTGACCTACTAGACATGCTACAACCAGTATCATCATCACCGTGATCTCCAAAATCATTTAACTCTTCATCACCAACAGAACCAATTGTAATTTCATTGTACATATTTGTCTCCATTTCTTGGCTGTGCATTCTGTAGACACGTTAGAAAGATTTGTATCAAACTTTCTTTTCCTTCTTTTTGCCATGAACTTCTCCAAGGGTGCTTCTAATATTTGTTCCTTTTACTGTTGCGTGTTTTAAACTAAGCCTTTGATCGGTGAGCATGTGGGTAAGGTGACTAAACTCTGCTTCAATGACACTATTACTGAGTCCTGTGCTGAGCATTATTTCCATCAGCAAATAAACATTTTTAAATGTCTTCCTTCTGTACAGAAGCACCCACTCCCAGAGATCCTGCCCCCCAGTGGTACAGCGGTATGTCTGCGGACTTACAGCACTAGAAACCGGGTTTTGATACCCATAGTGGGCAGAGCACAGATAGCCCATTGTGTAGCTTTGTGCTTAAATCCAAACAAACCAAACCTAGAGATCCTTAGTATTGACTTTATACATGTAATACTTAACTATTTTGTTGAATTATTTCCATTTTGAGCTTATCTTAGTTTATCAAAATTTAATTTTTGGTGTATCATAAAAATGCTCTTCAAATAAATTTAAAAACTCAATTTCCCTGGTGGTGTTACCCCAGTTTGCTGGATTTATCCAAAACATACTTTGATAAAGTTCACTCTCAAATAAGGATAATATTGATCCAGGACAAGCATACACTTGGAATGTCTGTAATCCTCAATTTTTCTACAGTTTTCACAGCACAGCCTACATTGTTCGTTAGACTATAGTTGACACTGACAGTAGTGTACTCTCTGTTTTCTTTTTCTGGTGCCCTGCTTTAAGCAAAGTGCTCCTAAGATGTCGGGAACCTGATTTCATTTCTAGTTCAAGTTTGAACTTTTTCAAAGATTTTCACATCACTTACCTGAAGTTTCTTCTTCGAGCTCCTGTTAGGCATCCTTTGCTTTTTCTACCATAGATAATATATGATAGAATAAAATGTTTTCTTTTTCAAACTGCATGGACAGAATAGAACATGCATCCAGCACATTTTTAAATAAGAGTCTATGAAACTTAGTTGATACTACACTCTTCTTGCAACTGGCAAGGGAATTCGCTATTGCTCGAGCAAGAATTATTCAGTTAGTAACTGAGTGATTTACTCTAGAGTATGCAACAAATCATGTACCATGCACTTGGGAAAAATTGAAATGCTCTGGCAGTTGTCTCAAAGTGCCTTTAGTACTTGCCATATCATTTGAATAAGTAATATACAGTTGTCATGAAGTAATTCAGCTCAGGAAATGATTTAGATACACCATCTTTCAATGCCAATTCAACTGTACAGGAAAAGCAGTGAATGTCTAGATTCCTAGGAGCCTCAGGCGATTGTCATTTTTCAGTTTTGTTAGCAATCCATTGTTAATTCCAGTATTAACAGAGGCTCCATCAGCTGTAGGCAAAACTAGCAGGTAAGTGTATTTCTCTGCTGGAATTGAAATCTTTCCATCACTGTTGAATACCTCATCAGTGCTTCTCTTTCAGTTACTTACATCTGCATCACCAAAGCAATCAATGTCCTGTAAGGCAACACAGAAATAAACTTATTGTGTTTATTTATTAATAACTTCCTCATTCCTGTAGTGTGTATTTTAGTTTATGCTGTGTAAATTTGAAAATTTCTGTCATTTAGCTGCCAAATAGACGCTAATATCTGGTAAAATGACGAGATAGACTAGATACTAAATATCCAACACAATACTAGTACTGCCATAACATGATTAAAAAAAAACGTGTGAAATAGAATAAAATGAACTTTGAGAGCAAAGAAAAGATTCAAATGCTTGAGTAAAGCAAGAAAGAGAAATCTTTATTATACACATTAAAATAAGGTTGCTAATATCTTATTGTAATACTGGCTGACTTCTAAGATATTATCAGAACAATCTGGTTACTAGAGCAATGGAAAGCCAGGCAGAAGGATTGTGTCTATATCATAATTTTAAGACAAACTAAAACCCTAGTGTAGTGTTTCACAATTTGCTAGGTCATTGATAATTTTTATTATTCATATTATAAGGACATTAACTAAATGCAGAGCACCTGTGCAAAAGATATCCAGAATATGCTTTTATAGAGTTTCTTTTTTTTTCTAGTTAAAAAGATGCAAAATCTTTCAATTTTTGAATGTTGTGGACAAGTATTATTTGATTTAGTTTTACAGTTGCAAAAAAAAAAAAAGAGAGAGAGAAAATTACTAGCCACCTAGATCATAAAAGCTAAAGACAGAATTTAAAAGTTTCACTAAGAAAGGTATTTTAACTTATCATTCTTATATGAATATTATCATAATCTTCAATTTTCCTTGTCTGGAGTGAACACTGATAAACTGAAGGTTAATTTTGCTCTTAATAAGAAGGTGCTTGTGATTTTTGCATTGAAATAATACATGTATTTTTTCCTGTTATCATGACGGTTTTCAAACATTTGATAACATTTATTTGAAGTATGTAGTCAGGCAGTAGCTCACACATTAAAGGCTTCAGCATTGTGTTTAAGAAATATACAATATCAGATTGTGTAAAAATAAAGTAGTAGCTTTCGGTGGTTTTGAAATAGTCTATTTGTAAAGGTAAGGAATAAGATGTAATCAAAGTGAGTTATTAGGCTAGTTTGGTAGTTTAGTAAAAAAATCAAAAGAAGGTTGACTGAAGAAAATATTGTTTGTGAATACTTTCCAACAAACTTAATTCAAAGATTCTCATAAATGAACAGTTTTTCTAATAACATGCTATTAGATTTATAACTTTCTTTATCTAAACTGACCCACAATTAAGTATACTTCAGTTAAACTTTAAAAACATTTCAGTTTTAAGAAAGACATGCACATTCATATATCTGAAGTTATACTAAACTTACCAAGATATCTTAAGTTATACTATACTTACCGAGATATCTGAAATTTTACTGTACTTGCCAAAATATGTGAAGTTATACTGTACTTGCCAAGATATCCAAAGTTATAGTATAACTTACTGTACTTACCATGATATCTGAAGTTACACTGTACTTACCAAGATATCTGAAGTTATACTATACTTACCAAGATATCTAAAGTTATACTATACTTACCAAGATATCTAAAGTTATACTGTACTTACCGAGATATCTGAAGTTATACTGTGTACTTACCGAGATATCTGAAGTTATACTGTACTTACCGAGATATCTGAAGTTTTACTGTACTTGCCAAGATATCTGAAGTTTTACTGTACTTACCAAGATATCCAAAGTTATAGTATAACTTACTGCACTTATTCTGTACTTACCATGATATCTGAAGTTATACTGTACTTACCAAGATATCTAAAGTTATACTGTACTTACCGAGATATCTGAAGTTATACTGTACTTACCGAGATATCTGAAGTTTTACTGTACTTGCCAAGATATGTGAAGTTTTACTGTACTTACCAAGATATCTGAAGTTTTACTGTACTTACCCAGTGATAATTAATAGTTAGTTCTATAACCAGAAACATGGAGCAAACTTCAGGTTCTAAAGTAGTAATAAGGAAACTAATTGTTCTAACAGATTGAAGATTCTAAATGGATAAACTGATGGTAAAACAAAGAAAAAATTAAATTATGCAGAGCTGATACATAAATAAATGATGTCTTTGTTTGATACCAGATTCCTTTGTGGGCATTTAGTAAAATAGGTAGCTTGCTTGTTACTGAATTCCAATCGATTTATTGAAATATTTTTACATTATGGTTATAACTGGTATTATTGTGGACAGCTTCACTGAGATGTGCCTAACTGTACTGTTAATTTGTGTTTTCCAGATTAACTTGTTTTAAGATATTTGTCAATGTTTATTAAAAAAACTTCTATATAGTTACTTCCAAATTTCTCTACATTGTTATTGAAAGTTGAAAGAAGTAAACCTTGTTTAAACAAGTAAGGAATCTCTGTTATGATCTGCTGTTTACCAGTAGATCAAATCTATGGCAAGGGAAAAACATTAGTTGCGTGATATTTTTACATGTTTAAAAATGTTATTTTGAATTAAAAAATAAAGAAGATTCATTTATGCATACTAACTTTATAAATAAACTTAATTTTGTGAACTCAATTATGTCTCTCTCCTTTTTTTATTTACTGTTGGAGTATTCCTCTTAGTAGAAAAATACAATTGTTTGGATAGGTGGGAAAGTTTCCAGAGATGTATGGGACTGTAATAAAAGTAGTTATTTAACAAAAACCTGTAATACTAAATAACGTCAATCATCTGGATGTCTGCTGTTACCAGATATATAAGTGCAAAAACACTGGTTTCTTGTGTATTAAAGAAATTATTATTTTAAAACTAACAGTTTGTCTGAATAGATTGGAAGTTACAAAAACTGGGACCACGCTTAAGAAATATCATTTCATGTTTAAGTATTTATTAAGAGAATTGGATTGGTTTCTAGTATGTGTTTCAGGTGAAAATAAAAGTACAGTCTCTCCTGTTGCATTATATTATGCTAAACGTTTTAGGTGACACAGGGATAACCCCTGAGAAGGGCCTAATTGATCTTGTTTTCTTATTTGAATGTATTTCACTTATAGTGTTACCTGTGGCTACTATTAAGTCCATATTTTCAAAACAGTTTATATGGCTGGCTTTACAGATGAAACTGAAACCACTGCTTTAAGAAATCTCTTAACTATGAATTAACTGAGATTAATTAATAATTACCTC
Organism: Limulus polyphemus; assembly: GCF_000517525.1. NCBI lineage: Eukaryota > Metazoa > Arthropoda > Merostomata > Xiphosura > Limulidae > Limulus > Limulus polyphemus. The sequence goes on from NW_013666796.1 coordinate 209,068, forward strand.
TGGGAAAAGTACTTAATTATCATATCTTCCTGCCCCACTGTTTTCTTTCCAACTGCCAACTGAAGCCCGTGTATTTCAGTACAGTTGGAGGTAATGAGATGTTTCATAAAGTAAACATATGATTTGATAAAATGTGTAAATATGTTGTGAGGATATAAACATTTAAAATATAAAATTTCTTAATCATTGAATTGGTGTTTTGAATATATCCATGTGTGTTTGTACATGTATTATTCACTGTGATAAGTTCTAATTTTGCTTTGATTTGTCTAAAATTATGAGTTTTGAATTTGATATGTGCTAATAAAATTTTGGATTTCAATGCATCATATCTCATATCTGGAATTGAAAAGTGAAATTGCACAGGTGGTGTTAAGGGTATCGTGCAGATGCAAATGCTATAGTTATCACCAGAGGTGCCACTGTGACCTAATGTTTGATCACTCACAGTAACTACTCAATACATGCTCCTCCAGCATCCAGAATGCATTGTATCCGTGTAATGATTGGCACTATAGAAACAATACACCTCTGGTATTAGGTCCAGTGAATGAGGAGGCCAATTACAAGGAAAATTATGCTTTCCTGAAAGTACTCTTGCAAGACATGTTTCACCTGGTTACAAATATGTGGGTAGTCACCATCCTGCATGAATGCCATAGTGTCTATCACATTTATTGCTGCAGTGCTGGGATGACATTGGTTGCAAACATTGTATGATGCCATGCAGCATTGACTGAACAGGTTTGCAGTTCATGTGCTGAAGGTTTTTCAAAAAATTACAGTCTTATAACAAAGTCAGTCATGAAACCACGCCACACTGTCACCTTAGCGTCATGGAGGTGTGTAAGAAATGTGACATAACTCAGTTATGCATGTTAGCAGTTCCAGCCTATTCAGTACATCAACTTCCAGTCTTGATAAAAACTGCAGTGTAAAGATAACACTTTCAATGAAATCTGTCTTTAATATTTGAACATGGTGTAGCTTGTAAGGAAACATATGAAGAGTTAACTGGAGAGCCTTATGAATGGTTAACTTTTCAAATATTTCCTTACAAATCCAGACATCTGGTGACATAACTTCTTCCATGTGCTGTGGGCATGGCTGATCGCAGTCAGAAGATATTAGTGGTCTGCTTGTATGTGTGTGTGTGTCTCTTATTACAAATGCGATCTGACTCCTCAAATTTTATGAATTTGCAAAATAAAAATATTGGAATAAGGTCCTCTGCAGTTGTTATGCACTCTGTAGTATCTTCTGAGAGCTGCCTTGGGAATTGCATACTTTGGTGTAATAAAATTTCGCTAGTTCACCTCCATGCACTGTTGTCAGTTTTGTGATGTTTAATTGAGCTGCTCTGTGATCGACAAACCTACTTATTGCATTAAAAAAACCTGAGATTCCTGGTGGTAACTTGTGACAATGGTGGCATTTGAATACACATGATAACCTTAACACCTAATTTACGATGGTATTGAATTTTATCTTACTTTTGCATAGACAAGTTACACATTTTTATTGACAATAATTTTGTCATGTGGTCAACAAAAGATGTATAATTGAATGTATAAAAATTATAATATTGTTCAGGTGTAAAGTTTGTTAATTTAATACTGTAAACAGTTAGAATGTTGTGCCAAGTGCTTAAATTCCTGTGCCCCAGCAATAACAGTAAAATAATATACAAATAAAAAGTAAACAGACAAAACATAATAGACCGCAGAAGCCAAAACATTGGCAATTGACAAACCACAACTGAGCATTGACCGAAATATGCCACATAGGTTTAGCAGCTGTAATTCTTATAACTGTGATAATATTGTAACAGAAATAAAACCTAACATTGACATTATGATTTTAACATGTTAAAAACTGTGTTCTGAAATCAGCATTACCTATACATACCCCACAGATAAGGGAAAATTTACTTGTTGAAAATGTAAATGTCAAAAACATTTATGAAATCTCATGAATCCTGCAAACCAAAAGACTTGTAGTATTTCCTCAAGAAAAGTAACAACAATAAGATTTCTTAGCATTATCACGACATCGTGATCAACTGTGAAGCATGGAAGTAAGATTGTGGGCAACATTCAGACTCCATCATTATCGTAAGTGTGAGAATGGAGATAAGTATGATACGCTTGAGCAAGTGAAACTTATCGATAGCTTTTAGATTTTAATGCAATAAAAAACATCACTGTTAACACAGATATTGAGATTCAAAAACTTATTGGGAAAAAAAACTTCCAAAACAAAATGCTGTGGGTAAGGTGTGGTATTCTCGGGTGCATTGATTTCCATTAGAGTAGCCTGGTAGGGTCAATCAGAAAATGTATCGGGGAGTAAAGCTGAATCCACTGAGTTGTGAAAGTAAGAGACTGTAAATAGAAAATCAAGTGCAACAATCGTTATTCAAAATAAACAAATTAAAAAAAATAAAAATTAATGTACTGACGAAGAATGGTGCCTTTACTGAAGGTTTCTCAGAAATAAAAATTTTTTTGTAAAAAGTATTTGTTTTTATGTATTTTATTTCTGGTCTGGGCAATAATACCATTACAGTATTTGTTTGTTTGTTATGGATTTCACGCAAAGCTACACGAGGGCTATCTGCGCTAACCGTTCCTAATTTAGCAGTATAAGACTAGAGGGAAGGCAG
>NW_013666796.1:212732-215199 GCF_000517525.1 Limulus polyphemus
TGGTGTGGCAGGGATTCGAACCCACGACCCTCAGATTGCGAGTCGAGGGCCCATTACAGTATTTAAAAACAAAACATATTAAAATTACTAAACCAGGATAAACCATTCAATAAATCAGAATAAATAACACCATTTAATTTTTCTCTTCAAGTAAAATTTACAAAATAAAATAAACCACTCAACATAACATTAAAAAAACCAACATTATCATATAAGATAAACTGTTTGACATCCAATACAAAAATTACAGCATAAACAACCCTTGTACGAAATCAAAAGTTCAGAAACAAAACGAATCCATTCGTTGAAGACAACTAAAATTATTGAGATGAAATGTTACTTTTTGAGAAAAAATAGGAAACATTGCATGTTTTTGTCAGGTTACCAGATGACTGGTAACAACAACAAAAAAGAAAACGGCACGGCCTGCACTAATTTTGCAACTTGTTCTGTGATCGAGATTGGTTAAAGGAAGTCACCACCATTATTATAGCAATCAAGACCCTGATGTCATATTCAACATGATTTATTAGTCTTCAGGGAAAGCCTTTGGCAACCTTTGAAAAAGTATGTACAGAAAAGGTCTCTGTTATCTGGAGATTCCTTCCTATTGCCTTCTCTATGGAAATGTTAACCCTAATTTTACCCTCTTAGTTGTTGGAAGCCTGGAGTCACTTTTTGGACAAGATATAATTTAATTTGAGATTATGGGTAAATAGGCAGTAAATGAGTGGCGCAAAATTCTGGTAAATCCAGATGAAGACGAGATATCCAAAAGAGTCAAGGAATTGATCATACATTAATATATATATATATGAAATGGAAGATGCGTGATTATGTACAGTCTTTTTGGTCAGAAGTTTATCTGGAAGTGTAATTATTATCTTTGTCAAGTAATATTTCTTCAGGTTTACGTTGTATTCACGTGTTTATCACATTTAGACAATGTAGCCCTTATATCTGTTTACACTAAGGTCGGCCAGACTTCATTGGGTCTCATGCTTGATCAAAACGTACAGCTGTGCTGCCATTTCCATGACAACAGCTAACACAGTTGTCCTGTAACCCAGTCATATTTCCTTCTGTTATTTGTACAGAGCCCAAGCTCCGTAAGAAACAAAAGGGGGGATATTAGCAAACACTGTTTCCTTCTGAAATAACTGAAACTAACCAGTCTCTGTACAAGAGTTAAAATTTAGCTTCTGACCATAGAAATGCAATAACACTGACATCTCACTTCTTATCAAACTCGTTGTTTTATGAGAAGGGTTGTGCTTGTCTGTTTTACCTTCTCTAAGTGTTTCATAGGGGCAAGTGCAGATACCACTTCACACATCCCCATTAGTCTGGTAGTTTTAATGGAGTGTGCAAACTGTCAGACATTAGTTTGCAAAGTGTTTATGTCCTTGATGAACTGCCATTGGGCAAGGTGTCAATGGTCTACTGGGTGTTTCTTGAGAGTTTTAATGTTTCATTCAGAGATGTAACTGTGATCCCCTTTCCAATGTAGATGCACAACATCATCCACAGTGATGTGTAGAATATTTAAGTTCTATAGTAGTTAATGCATGTAAAATTTATGTGTCAATAAACATATAATATGACCATACGTGAAAATAGTGGGTGTAGCGAGATGGTGAAGATTTGGTTTTCTTATTCTATGATTCTGTATTGTGTTCTGGCACTCGGTTCTGGTTGGACTAGTAGATTTTTATTTTAGTGGAACGCTCCTGAAGAAGCTGTAAAGCGAAACGTTGAGGGACCAGTTAAAGAAAAATGACAAATATGGTGTTATAAGATCGTTTATTAATAGTATTAAGATAAAACCTATTCACGTGAAGCAAGTATAGCAATACAATTTTATGGTCAAAACCTCTCGCTGTGCATCGCACGGGTTCATTGGCTAGTAAACTTTATAAATTAGAGATTCAAAATGTTGTTCTAGACTGCGTTTGCAGAATTTAATTAGAGTTTATTTTAAAAATTGTCTTTATCTTCTTACCTTTTATATAACAATGGCAAGCTGAGATCGAGGTTGAAAATGTGAATCTGGATCTTTAAATAAAAAGATAAATGTTGCTTTGCAAGACTAATTAACACATTTGAAAGGATACTTGAAAAATGATAATGATGAGAGAACTAATCTTAGTGCGAAGAATTTAATAGTGTGTATTAAACATTGCGAAAGCAAAAGTGCAACTTTCGTAAATGTTTCTAATCACTTAGTGTAGTGTGCGGATTTGGATACGATTGTTAATTCTAATTCAATTTCTTCAGCAGTTAATAATATTGAAGGCGAATCTGTTTCTTTTACCAATTTAGATTATCCCGGTGAATGGGTTTTGCCATTAAACGATAATCAGGTATGTAATGTAATTCAAAAAAGTCCTATTCGCATATTCAGAGAAAATTATGATTTTTCTATAGATGATAAAAAATGCGTTTTAGTTCATGTCATTATAAACGT